>NW_022263398.1:0-32500 GCF_002021735.2 Oncorhynchus kisutch | reverse complement strand
ACACTGACTCTGTACTGGTACCCCCTGTATATAGCCTCCACACTGACTCTGTACTGGTACCCCCTGTATATAGCCTCCACATTGACTCTGTACCGGTACCCCCTGTATATAGCCTCCACACTGACTCTGTACTGGTACCCCCTGTATATAGCCTCCACACTGACTCTGTACTGGTACCCCCTGTATATAGCCTCAACACTGACTCTGTACTGGTACCCCCTGTATATAGCCTCCACACTGACTCTGTACTGGTACCCCCTGTATATATCCTCCACACTGACTCTGTACTGGTACCCCCTGTATATAGCCTCCACACTGACTCTGTACTGGTACCCCCTGTATATAGCCTCCACACTGACTCTGTACTGGTACCCCCTGTATATAGCCTCCACACTGACTCTGTACTGGTACCCCCTGTATATAGCCTCCACACTGACTCTGTACTGGTACCCCCTGTATATAGCCTCCACACTGACTCTGTACTGGTACCCCCTGTATATAGCCTCCACACTGACCCCTACCTACATGTACAAATGACCTTGACTAACTTGTACCCCCATACACTGACTCTGTACTGGTACCCCCTGTATATAGCCTCCACACTGACTCTGTACTGGTACCCCCTGTATATAGCCTCAACACTGACTCTGTACTGGTACCCCCTGTATATAGCCTCCACACTGACTCTGTACTGGTACCCCCTGTATATATCCTCCACACTGACTCTGTACTGGTACCCCCTGTATATATCCTCCTGTTTTACACTGAGTCTGACTATAGTATATTACACTGAGTCTGACTATAGTATATTACACTGAGTCTGACTATAGTATATTACACTGAGTCTGACTATAGTATATTACACTGAGTCTGACTATAGTATATTACACTGAGTCTGACTATAGTATATTATACTGAGTCTGACTATAGTATATTACACTGAGTCTGATTTTAGTATTACACTGAGTCTGACTATAATATATTACACTGTCTGACAATAGTATATTAAACTGAGTCTGACTATAGTATATTACACTGAGTCTGACTATAGTATATTACACTGTCTGACTATAGTATATTACACTGAGTCTGACTATAATATATTACACTGTCTGACAATAGTATATTACACTGAGTCTGACTATAGTATATTACACTGAGTCTGACTATAGTATATTACACTGAGTCTGACTATAGTATATTACACTGAGTCTGACTATAGTATATTACACTGAGTCTGACTATAGTATATTACACTGTCTGACTATAGTATATTACACTGAGTCTGACTATAGTATATTATACTGAGTCTGACTATAGTATATTACACTGAGTCTGACTATAGTATATTACACTGTCTGACTATAGTTCATATCACATCTGTCATTATCATTTTAAACATATACGATTGTTTTACATTCTAGTTCATATCATATCACATTAGTGTTTTACATTCTAGTTCATATCATATCACATTAGTGTTTTACATTCTAGTTCATATCACATCACATTAGTGTTTTACATTCTAGTTCATATCACATCACATTAGTGTTTTACATTCTAGTTCATATCACATTAGTGTTTTACATTCTAGTTCATATCACATTAGAGTTTTACATTCTAGTTCATATCACATTAGTGTTTTACATTCTAGTTCATATCACATCACATTAGTGTTTTACATTCTAGTTCATATCACATTAGTGTTTTACATTCTAGTTCATATCATATTAGTGTTTTACATTCTAGTTCATGTCATATTCGTGTTTTATATTCTAGTTCATATCATATCACATTAGTGTTTTACATTCTAGTTCATATCATATTAGTGTTTTACATTCTAGTTCATATCACATCACATTAGTGTTTTACATTCTAGTTCATATCACATTAGTGTTTTACATTCTAGTTCATGTCATATTCGTGTTTTACATTCTAGTTCATATCACATCACATTAGTGTTTTACATTCTA
Organism: Oncorhynchus kisutch; assembly: GCF_002021735.2. Taxonomy (NCBI): domain Eukaryota; kingdom Metazoa; phylum Chordata; class Actinopteri; order Salmoniformes; family Salmonidae; genus Oncorhynchus; species Oncorhynchus kisutch. The sequence goes on along the minus strand of NW_022263398.1, from coordinate 30,527 downwards.
GTTCATATCACATTAGTGTTTTACATTGTAGTTCATATCACATCTGTCATTATCATTTTAAACATATATAGTTGTTTTTCATACTGGTTCATATCACATCTGTCATTATCATTTTAAACAAATATAGTTGTTTTACATACTGATTTAAATCATATCACATCTCAAACTATAATTTTAAATAAATCTAGTGGTTTTCACATTCTATTTTTTATCATATCACATCTAAAATTATTATTTTAAATACATCTAGTTTTTTTTACATTCTAATTCACATAAAATTTGTATTTTACATTCTAGTTCATATCATATCACATTAGAGTTTTACATTCTAGTTCATATCATTTTTGTGTTTTACATTCTAGTTCGTATCATATCACATTAGTGCTTTACATTCTAGTTCATATTATATCACATTAGTGTTTTACATTCTAGTTCATAGCATACTAGTGTTTTACATTCTAGTTCATATCATATCATATTAGTGTTACATTCTAGTTCATATCATATCTCATTAGTGTTTTACATTCTAGTTCATATCACATTAGTGTTTTACATTCTAGTTCATATCATATTAGTGTTATACATTCTAGTTCATATCATATTACTGTTTAACATTCTAGTTCATATCACATTAGTGTTTTACATTCTAGTTCATATCATATTAGTGTCTGACTATAGTATATTACACTGAGTCTGACTATAGTATATTACACTGAGTCTGACTATAGTATATTACACTGTCTGACTATAGTATATTACACTGAGTCTGACTATAATATATTACACTGTCTGACAATAGTATATTCACACTGAGTCTGACTATAGTATATTACACTGAGTCTGACTGTAGTATATTACACTGTCTGACTATATTATATTACACTGAGTCTGACTATAGTATATTACACTGAGTCTGACTATAGTATATTACACTGAGTCTGACTAGTATATTACACTGTCTGACTATATTATATTACACTGAGTCTGACTATATTATATTACACTGAGTCTGACTATAGTATATTACACTGAGTCTGACTATAGTATATTACACTGTCTGACTATAGTATATTACACTGAGTCTGACTATAATATATTACACTGTCTGACAATAGTATATTACACTGAGTCTGACTATAGTATATTACACTGAGTCTGACTATAGTATATTACACTGAGTCTGACTATAGTATATTACACTGTCTGACTATAGTATATTACACTGTCTGACTATATTATATTACACTGAGTATGACTATATTATATTACACTGTCTGACTATAGTATATTACACTGTCTGACTATAGTATATTACACTGAGTCTGACTATAGTATATTATACTGAGTCTGACTATAGTATATTATACTGAGTCTGACTATAGTATATTACACTGAGTCTGACTATAGTATATTACACTGAGTCTGACTATAGTATATTACACTGAGTCTGACTATAGTATATTACACTGTCTGACTATAGTATATTACACTGAGTCTGACTATAGTATATTATACTGAGTCTGACTATAGTATATTACACTGAGTCTGACTATAGTATATTACACTGAGTCTGACTATAGTTCATATCACATCTGTCATTATCATTTTAAACATATACGATTGTTTTACATTCTAGTTCATATCATATCACATTAGTGTTTTACATTCTAGTTCATATCACATTAGTGTTTTACATTCTAGTTCATATCACATTAGAGTTTTACATTCTAGTTCATATCACATTAGTGTTTTACATTCTAGTTCATATCACATTAGTGTTTTACATTCTAGTTCATATCATATTAGTGTTTTACATTCTAGTTCATATCACATCACATTAGTGTTTTACATTCTAGTTCATATCACATTAGTGTTTTACATTCTAGTTCATATCACATTAGAGTTTTACATTCTAGTTCATATCACATTAGTGTTTTACATTCTAGTTCATATCACATCACATTAGTGTTTTACATTCTAGTTCATATCACATCACATTAGTGTTTTACATTCTAGTTCATATCACATTACTGTTTAACATTCTAGTTCATATCACATTAGTGTTTTACATTCTAGTTCATATAATATTAGTGTTTTACATTCTAGTTCATATCACATTAGAGTTTTACATTCTAGTTCATATCACATTAGTGTTTTACATTCTAGTTCATATCACATTAGTGTTTTACATTCTAGTTCATATCTTATTAGTGTTTTACATTCTAGTTCATGTCATATTCGTGTTTTATATTCTAGTTCATATCATATCACATTAGTGTTTTACATTCTAGTTCATATCATATTAGTGTTTTACATTCTAGTTCATATCACATCACATTAGTGTTTTACATTCTAGTTCATATCACATTAGTGTTTTACATTGTAGTTCATATCACATTAGTGTTTTACATTCTAGTTCATATCATATTAGTTTTTTACATTCTAGTTCATATCACATTAGTGTTTTACATTCTAGTTCATATCACATTAGTGTCTGACTATAGTATATTACACTGAGTCTGACTATAGTATATTACACTGAGTCTGACTATAGTATATTACACTGAGTCTGACTATAGTATATTACACTGAGTCTGACTATAGTATATTACACTGAGTCTGACTATAATATATTACACTGTCTGACAATAGTATATTACACTGAGTCTGACTATAGTATATTACACTGAGTCTGACTATAGTATATTACACTGAGTCTGACTATAGTATATTACACTGTCTGACTATAGTATATTACACTGAGTCTGACTATAATATATTACACTGTCTGACAATAGTATATTACACTGAGTCTGACTATAGTATATTACACTGAGTCTGACTATAGTATATTACACTGTCTGACTATAGTATATTACACTGAGTCTGACTATAGTATATTACACTGAGTCTGACTATAGTATATTACACTGAGTCTGACTATAGTATATTATACTGAGTCTGACTATAGTATATTACTCTGAGTCTGACTATATTATATTACACTGAGTCTGACTATTATATTACACTGTCTGACTATAGTATATTACACTGTCTGACTATAGTATATTACACTGAGTCTGACTATAGTATATTATACTGAGTCTGACTATAGTATATTACACTGAGTCTGACTATAGTATATTACACTGAGTCTGACTATGTTATAATACACTGAGTCTGACCATAGTATATTACACTGAGTCTGACTATAGTATATTACACTGAGTCTGACTATAGTATATTACACTGAGTCTGACTATAGTATTTCACACTGAGTCTGACTATAGTATATTACACTGAGTCTGACTATAGTATATTACACTGAGTCTGACTATAGTATATTACACTGAGTCTGACTATAGTTCATATCACATCTGTCATTATCATTTTAAACATATATGATTGTTTTACATTCTAGTTCATATCACATCACATTAGTGTTTTACATTCTAGTTCATATCACATCACATTAGTGTTTTACATTCTAGTTCATATCACATTAGTGTTTTACATTCTAGTTCATATCACATTAGAGTTTTACATTCTAGTTCATATCACATTAGTGTTTTACATTCTAGTTCATATCACATTAGTGTTTTACATTCTAGTTCATATCATATTAGTGTTTTACATTCTAGTTCATGTCATATTCGTGTTTTATATTCTAGTTCATATCATATCACATTAGTGTTTTACATTCTAGTTCATATCATATTAGTGTTTTACATTCTAGTTCATATCACATCACATTAGTGTTTTACATTCTAGTTCATATCATATTAGTGTTTTACATTGTAGTTCATATCATATCTGTCATTATCATTTTAACCATATATAGTTGTTTTTCATACTGGTTCATATCACATCTGTCATTATCATTTTAAACAAATATAGTTGTTTTACATACTGATTTAAAATATATCACATCTAAAACTATAATTTTAAATAAATCTAGTGGTTTTCACATTCTATTTTCTATCATATCACATCTAAAATTATTATTTTAAATACATCTATTTTTTTACATTCTAATTCACATAAAATTTGTATTTTACATTCTAGTTCATATCATATCACATTAGAGTTTTACATTCTAGTTCATATCATATTTGTGTTTTACATTCTAGTTCATATCATATCACATTAGTGCTTTACATTCTAGTTCATATCATATCACATTAGTGTTTTACATTCTAGTTCATAGCATACAAGTGTTTTACATTCTAGTTCATATCATATCATATCATATTAGTGTTACATTCTAGTTCATATCATATCTCATTAGTGTTTTACATTCTAGTTCATATCATATTAGTGTTATACATTCTAGTTCATATCACATTAGTGTTTTACATTCTAGTTCATATCACATTAGTGTTTTACATTCTAGTTCATATCATATCTCATTAGTGTTTTACATTCTAGTTCATATCATATTAGTGTTATACATTCTAGTTCATATCACATTAGTGTTTTACATTCTAGTTCATATCATATTAGTGTTTTACATTCTAGTTCATATCATATCACATTAGTGTTTAACATTCTAGTTCATATCATATTAGTGTTTTACATTCTAGTTCATATCACCTTAGTGTTTTACATTCTAGTTCATATCATATTAGTGTTTTACATTCTAGTTCATATCATATTAGTGTTTTACATTCTAGTTCATATCATATTTGTGTTTTACATTCTAGTTCATATCATATCACATTAGTGTTTTACATTCTAGTTCATATCATATTAGTGTTATACATTCTAGTTCATATCACATTAGTGTTTTACATTCTAGTTCATATCACATTAGTGTTTTACATTCTAGTTCATATCATATCTCATTAGTGTTTTATATTCTAGTTCATATCATATTAGTGTTATACATTCTAGTTCATATCACATTAGTGTTTTACATTCTAGTTCATATCATATTAGTGTTTTACATTCTAGTTCATATCATATCACATTAGTGTTTAACATTCTAGTTCATATCATATTAGTGTTTTACATTCTAGTTCATATCGTATTAGTGTTTTACATTCTAGTTCATATCACATTAGTGTTTACATTCTAGTTCATATCACCTTAGTGTTTTACATTCTAGTTCATATCATATTAGTGTTTTACATTCTAGTTCATATCATATTAGTGTTTTACATTCTAGTTCATATCATATTTGTGTTTTACATTCTAGTTCATATCATATCACATTAGTGTTTTACATTCTAGTTCATATCATATTAGTGTTTTACATTCTAGTTCATATCATATTAGTGTTTTACATTCTAGTTCATATCATATTTGTGTTTTACATTCTAGTTCATATAATATCACATCAGTGTTTTACATTCTAGTTCATATCACATCACATTAGTGTTTTACATTCTAGTTCATATCACATTAGTGTTTTACATTCTAGTTCAAATCATATCACATTAGTGTTTTACATTCTAGTTCATATCACATTAGAGTTTTACATTCTAGTTCATATCACATTAGTGTTTTACATTCTAGTTCATATCACATTAGTGTTTTACTTTCTAGTTCATATCATATTAGTGTTTTACATTCTAGTTCATGTCATATTCGTGTTTTATATTCTAGTTCATATCATATCACATTAGTGTTTTACATTCTAGTTAATATCATATTAGTTTTTTACATTCTAGTTCATATCACATCACATTAGTGTTTTACGTTGTAGTTCATATCATATTAGTGTTTTACATTGTAGTTCATATCATATCTGTCATTATCATTTTAAACATATATAGTTGTTTTTCATACTGGTTCATATCACATCTGTCATTATCATTTTAAACAAATATAGTTGTTTTACATACTGATTTAAATCATATCACATCTAAAACTATAATTTTAAATAAATCTAGTGGTTTTCACATTCTATTTTTTATCATATCACATCTAAAATTATTATTTTAAATACATCTAGTTTTTTTACATTCTAATTCACATAAAATTTGTATTTTACATTCTAGTTCATATCATATCACATTAGAGTTTTACATTCTAGTTCATATCATATTTGTGTTTTACATTCTAGTCCATATCATATCACATTAGTGCTTTACATTCTAGTTCATATCATATCACATTAGTGTTTTACATTCTAGTTCATAGCATACTAGTGTTTTACATTCTAGTTCATATCATATCATATTAGTGTTACATTCTAGTTCATATCATATCTCAGTAGTGTTTTACATTCTAGTTCATATCATATTAGTGTTATACATTCTAGTTCATATCACATTAGTGTTTTACATTCTAGTTCATATCATATCTCATTAGTGTTTTACATTCTAGTTCATATCATATTAGTGTTTTACATTCTAGTTCATATCATATCACATTAGTGTTTAACATTCTAGTTCATATCATATTAGTGTTTTACATTCTAGTTCATATCATATTAGTGTTTTACATTCTAGTTCATATCATATTAGTGTTTTACATTCTAGTTCATATCATATTTGTGTTTTACATTCTAGTTCATATCATATCACATTAGAGTTTTACATTCTAGTTCATATCATATTTGTGTTTTACATTCTAGTTCATATCATATCATATTTGTGTTTTACATTCTAGTTCATATCATATCACATTAGTGCTTTACATTCTAGTTCATATCATATCACATTAGTGCTTTACATTCTAGTTCATATCATATCACATTAGTGTTATACATTCTAGTTCATATCACATTAGTGTTTTACATTCTAGTTCATATCATATTAGTGTTTTACATTCTAGTTCATATCATATCACATTAGTGTTTAACATTCTAGTTCATATCATATTAGTGTTTTACATTCTAGTTCATATCGTATTAGTGTTTTACATTCTAGTTCATATCATATTAGTGTTTTACATTCTAGTTCATATCATATTAGTGTTTTACATTCTAGTTCATATCATATTTGTGTTTTACATTCTAGTTCATATCATATCACATTAGTGTTTTACATTCTAGTTCATATCATATTAGTGTTTTACATTCTAGTTCATATCATATTAGTGTTTTACATTCTAGTTCATATCATATTTGTGTTTTACATTCTAGTTCATATCATATTAGTGTTTTACATTCTAGTTCATATCATATTTGTGTTTTACATTCTAGTTCATATCATATCACATTAGTGTTTTACATTCTAGTTCATATCATATTAGTGTTATACATTCTAGTTCATATCACATTAGTGTTTTACATTCTAGTTCATATCACATTAGTGTTTTACATTCTAGTTCATATCATATCTCATTAGTGTTTTATATTCTAGTTCATATCATATTAGTGTTATACATTCTAGTTCATATCACATTAGTGTTTTACATTCTAGTTCATATCATATTAGTGTTTTACATTCTAGTTCATATCATATCACATTAGTGTTTAACATTCTAGTTCATATCATATTAGTGTTTTACATTCTAGTTCATATCGTATTAGTGTTTTACATTCTAGTTCATATCACATTAGTGTTTTACATTCTAGTTCATATCACCTTAGTGTTTTACATTCTAGTTCATATCATATTAGTGTTTTACATTCTAGTTCATATCATATTAGTGTTTTACATTCTAGTTCATATCATATTTGTGTTTTACATTCTAGTTCATATCATATCACATTAGTGTTTTACATTCTAGTTCATATCATATTAGTGTTTTACATTCTAGTTCATATCATATTAGTGTTTTACATTCTAGTTCATATCATATTTGTGTTTTACATTCTAGTTCATATAATATCACATCAGTGTTTTACATTCTAGTTCATATCACATCACATTAGTGTTTTACATTCTAGTTCATATCACATTAGTGTTTTACATTCTAGTTCAAATCATATCACATTAGTGTTTTACATTCTAGTTCATATCACATTAGAGTTTTACATTCTAGTTCATATCACATTAGTGTTTTACATTCTAGTTCATATCACATTAGTGTTTTACTTTCTAGTTCATATCATATTAGTGTTTTACATTCTAGTTCATGTCATATTCGTGTTTTATATTCTAGTTCATATCATATCACATTAGTGTTTTACATTCTAGTTAATATCATATTAGTTTTTTACATTCTAGTTCATATCACATCACATTAGTGTTTTACGTTGTAGTTCATATCATATTAGTGTTTTACATTGTAGTTCATATCATATCTGTCATTATCATTTTAAACATATTTAGTTGTTTTTCATACTGGTTCATATCACATCTGTCATTATCATTTTAAACAAATATAGTTGTTTTACATACTGATTTAAATCATATCACATCTAAAACTATAATTTTAAATAAATCTAGTGGTTTTCACATTCTATTTTTTATCATATCACATCTAAAATTATTATTTTAAATACATCTAGTTTTTTTACATTCTAATTCACATAAAATTTGTATTTTACATTCTAGTTCATATCATATCACATTAGAGTTTTACATTCTAGTTCATATCATATTTGTGTTTTACATTCTAGTCCATATCATATCACATTAGTGCTTTACATTCTAGTTCATATCATATCACATTAGTGTTTTACATTCTAGTTCATAGCATACTAGTGTTTTACATTCTAGTTCATATCATATCATATTAGTGTTACATTCTAGTTCATATCATATCTCAGTAGTGTTTTACATTCTAGTTCATATCATATTAGTGTTATACATTCTAGTTCATATCACATTAGTGTTTTACATTCTAGTTCATATCATATCTCATTAGTGTTTACATTCTAGTTCATATCATATTAGTGTTTTACATTCTAGTTCATATCATATCACATTAGTGTTTAACATTCTAGTTCATATCATATTAGTGTTTTACATTCTAGTTCATATCATATTAGTGTTTTACATTCTAGTTCATATCATATTAGTGTTTTACATTCTAGTTCATATCATATTTGTGTTTTACATTCTAGTTCATATCATATCACATTAGAGTTTTACATTCTAGTTCATATCATATTTGTGTTTTACATTCTAGTTCATATCATATCATATTTGTGTTTTACATTCTAGTTCATATCATATCACATTAGTGCTTTACATTCTAGTTCATATCATATCACATTAGTGCTTTACATTCTAGTTCATATCATATCACATTAGTGTTATACATTCTAGTTCATATCACATTAGTGTTTTACATTCTAGTTCATATCATATTAGTGTTTTACATTCTAGTTCATATCATATCACATTAGTGTTTAACATTCTAGTTCATATCATATTAGTGTTTTACATTCTAGTTCATATCGTATTAGTGTTTTACATTCTAGTTCATATCACATTAGTGTTTTACATTCTAGTTCATATCACCTTAGTGTTTTACATTCTAGTTCATATCATATTAGTGTTTTACATTCTAGTTCATATCATATTAGTGTTTTACATTCTAGTTCATATCATATTTGTGTTTTACATTCTAGTTCATATCATATCACATAGTGTTTTACATTCTAGTTCATATCATATTAGTGTTTTACATTCTAGTTCATATCATATTAGTGTTTTACATTCTAGTTCATATCATATTTGTGTTTTACATTCTAGTTCATATAATATCACATCAGTGTTTTACATTCTAGTTCATATCACATCACATTAGTGTTTTACATTCTAGTTCATATCACATTAGTGTTTTACATTCTAGTTCAAATCATATCACATTAGTGTTTTACATTCTAGTTCATATCACATTAGTGTTTTACATTCTAGTTCATATCACATTAGTGTTTTACTTTCTAGTTCATATCATATTAGTGTTTTACATTCTAGTTCATGTCATATTCGTGTTTTATATTCTAGTTCATATCATATCACATTAGTGTTTTACATTCTAGTTAATATCATATTAGTTTTTTACATTCTAGTTCATATCACATCACATTAGTGTTTTACGTTGTAGTTCATATCATATTAGTGTTTTACATTGTAGTTCATATCATATCTGTCATTATCATTTTAAACATATATAGTTGTTTTTCATACTGGTTCATATCACATCTGTCATTATCATTTTAAACAAATATAGTTGTTTTACATACTGATTTAAATCATATCACATCTAAAACTATAATTTTAAATAAATCTAGTGGTTTTCACATTCTATTTTTTATCATATCACATCTAAAATTATTATTTTAAATACATCTAGTTTTTTTACATTCTAATTCACATAAAATTTGTATTTTACATTCTAGTTCATATCATATCACATTAGAGTTTTACATTCTAGTTCATATCATATTTGTGTTTTACATTCTAGTCCATATCATATCACATTAGTGCTTTACATTCTAGTTCATATCATATCACATTAGTGTTTTACATTCTAGTTCATAGCATACTAGTGTTTTACATTCTAGTTCATATCATATCATATTAGTGTTACATTCTAGTTCATATCATATCTCAGTAGTGTTTTACATTCTAGTTCATATCATATTAGTGTTATACATTCTAGTTCATATCACATTAGTGTTTTACATTCTAGTTCATATCATATCTCATTAGTGTTTTACATTCTAGTTCATATCATATTAGTGTTTTACATTCTAGTTCATATCATATCACATTAGTGTTTAACATTCTAGTTCATATCATATTAGTGTTTTACATTCTAGTTCATATCATATTAGTGTTTTACATTCTAGTTCATATCATATTTGTGTTTTACATTCTAGTTCATATCATATTTGTGTTTTACATTCTAGTTCATATCATATCACATTAGAGTTTTACATTCTAGTTCATATCATATTTGTGTTTTACATTCTAGTTCATATCATATCACATTAGTGCTTTACATTCTAGTTCATATCATATCACATTAGTGTTTTACATTCTAGTTCATAGCATACTAGTGTTTTACATTCTAGTTCATATCATATCATATTAGTGTTAAATTCTAGTTCATATCATATCTCATTAGTGTTTTACATTCTAGTTCATATCATATTAGTGTTATACATTCTAGTTCATATCACATTAGTGTTTTACATTCTAGTTCATATCACATTAGTGTTTTACATTCTAGTTCATATCACATTAGTGTTTTACATTCTAGTTCATATCATATCTCATTAGTGTTTTACATTCTAGTTCATATCATATTAGTGTTATACATTCTAGTTCATATCACATTAGTGTTTTACATTCTAGTTCATATCACCTTAGTGTTTTACATTCTAGTTCATATCATATTAGTGTTTTACATTCTAGTTCATATCATATTAGTGTTTTACATTCTAGTTCATATCACATTAGTGTTTTACATTCTAGTTCATATCATATCACATTAGTGTTTTACATTCTAGTTCATATCATATTAGTGTTTTACATTCTAGTTCATATCATATTAGTGTTTACATTCTAGTTCATATCATATTTGTGTTTTACATTCTAGTTCATATAATATCACATCAGTGTTTTACATTCTAGTTCATATCACATCACATTAGTGTTTTACATTCTAGTTCATATCACATTAGTGTTTTACATTCTAGTTCAAATCACATTAGTGTTTTACATTCTAGTTCATATCATATCACATTAGTGTTTTACATTCTAGTTCATATCACATTAGAGTTTTACATTCTAGTTCATATCACATTAGTGTTTTACATTCTAGTTCATATCACATTAGTGTTTTACATTCTAGTTCATATCATATTAGTGTTTTACATTCTAGTTCATGTCATATTCGTGTTTTATATTCTAGTTCATATCATATCACATTAGTGTTTTACATTCTAGTTCATATCATATTAGTTTTTTACATTCTAGTTCATATCACATCTGTCATTATCATTTTAAACATATATAGTTGTTTTTCATACTGGTTCATATCACATCTGTCATTATCATTTTAAACAAATATAGTTGTTTTACATACTGATTTAAATCATATCACATCTAAAACTATAATTTTAGTGTTTTACATTCTAGTTCATATCATATTAGTGTTTTACATTCTAGTTCATATCATATTTGTGTTTTTACATTCTAGTTCATATAATATCACATCAGTGTTTTACATTCTAGTTCATATCACAATCACATTAGTGTTTTACATTCTAGTTCATATCACATTAGTGTTTTACATTCTAGTTCAAATCACATTAGTGTTTTACATTCTAGTTCATATCATATCACATTAGTGTTTTACATTCTAGTTCATATCACATTAGAGTTTTACATTCTAGTTCATATCACATTAGTGTTTTACATTCTAGTTCATATCACATTAGCGTTTTACATTCTAGTTCATATCATATTAGTGTTTTACATTCTAGTTCATGTCATATTCGTGTTTTATATTCTAGTTCATATCATATCACATTAGTGTTTTACATTCTAGTTCATATCATATTAGTTTTTTACATTCTAGTTCATATCACATCTGTCATTATCATTTTAAACATATATAGTTGTTTTTCATACTGGTTCATATCACATCTGTCATTATCATTTTAAACAAATATAGTTGTTTTACATACTGATTTAAATTCATATCACATCTAAAACTATAATTTTAAATAATCTAGTGGTTTTCACATTCTATTTTTTATCATATCACATCTAAAATTATTATTTTAAATACATCTAGTTTTTTTACATTCTAATTCACATAAAATTTGTATTTTACATTCTAGTTCATATCATATCACATTAGAGTTTTACATTCTAGTTCATATCATATTTGTGTTTTACATTCTAGTCCATATCATATCACATTAGTGCTTTACATTCTAGTTCATATCATATCACATTAGTGTTTTACATTCTAGTTCATAGCATACTAGTGTTTTACATTCTAGTTCATATCATATCATATTAGTGTTACATTCTAGTTCATATCATATCTCAGTAGTGTTTTACATTCTAGTTCATATCATATTAGTGTTATACATTCTAGTTCATATCACATTAGTGTTTTACATTCTAGTTCATATCATATCTCATTAGTGTTTTACATTCTAGTTCATATCATGTTAGTGTTTTACATTCTAGTTCATATCATATCACATTAGTGTTTAACATTCTAGTTCATATCAATTAGTGTTTTACATTCTAGTTCATATCATATTAGTGTTTTACATTCTAGTTCATATCATATTAGTGTTTTACATTCTAGTTTCATATCATATTTGTGTTTTACATTCTAGTTCATATCATATCACATTAGTGTTTTACATTCTAGTTCATATCATATTAGTGTTTTACATTCTAGTTCATATCATATTAGTGTTTTACATTCTAGTTCAAATCATATTTGTGTTTTACATTCTAGTTCATATAATATCACATTAGTGTTTTACATTCTAGTTCATATCACATCACATTAGTGTTTTACATTCTAGTTCATATCACATTAGTGTTTTACATTCTAGTTCATATCATATCACATTAGTGTTTTACATTCTAGTTCATATCACCTTAGTGTTTTACATTCTAGTTCATATCACATTAGTGTTTTACATTCTAGTTCATATCATATTAGTGTTTTACATTCTAGTTCATATCACATCACATTAGTGTTTTACATTCTAGTTCATATCATATTAGTGTTTTACATTCTAGTTCATATCATATCTGTCATTATCATTTTAAACAATATAGTTGTTTTACATACTGATTTAAATCATATCACATCTAAACTATAATTTTAAATAAATCTAGTGGTTTTCACATTCTATTTTTATCATATCACATCTAAAATTATTATTTTAAATACATCTAGTTTTTTTTACATTCTAATTCACATAGAATTTGTATTTTACATTCTAGTTCATATCATATCACATTAGAGTTTTACATTCTAGTTCATATCATATTTTGTGTTTTACATTCTAGTTCATATCATATCACATTAGTGCTTTACATTCTAGTTCATATCATATCACATTAGTGTTTTACATTCTAGTTCATAGCATACTAGTGTTTTACATTCTAGTTCATATCATATCATATCATATTAGTGTTACATTCTAGTTCATATCATATCTCATTAGTGTTTTACATTCTAGTTCATATCATATTAGTGTTATACATTCTAGTTCATATCACATTAGTGTTTTACATTCTAGTTCATATCACATTAGTGTTTTACATTCTAGTTCATATCATATCTCATTAGTGTTTTACATTCTAGTTCATATCATATTAGTGTTTTACATTCTAGTTCATATCATATCACATTAGTGTTTAACATTCTAGTTCATATCATATTGGTGTTTTACATTCTAGTTCATATCGTATTAGTGTTTTACATTCTAGTTCATATCACATTAGTGTTTTACATTCTAGTTCATATCACATTAGTGTGTTTACATTCTAGTTCATATCACCTTAGTGTTTTACATTCTAGTTCATATCATATTAGTGTTTTACATTCTAGTTCATATCATATTTGTGTTTTACATTCTAGTTCATATCATATCACATTAGTGTTTTACATTCTAGTTCATATCATATTAGTGTTTACATTCTAGTTCATATCATATAGTGTTTTACATTCTAGTTCATATCATATTTGTGTTTTACATTCTAGTTCATATAATATCACGTTAGTGTTTTACATTCTAGTTCATATCACATCACATTAGTGTTTTACATTCTAGTTCATATCACATTAGTGTTTTACATTCTAGTTCATATCATATCACATTAGTGTTTTACATTCTAGTTCACATCACATTAGTGTTTTACATTCTAGTTCATATCACATCACATTAGTGTTTTACATTCTAGTTCATATCACATTAGTGTTTTACATTCTAGTTCAAATCACATTAGAGTTTTACATTCTAGTTCATATCACATTAGTGTTTTACATTCTAGTTCATATCACATTAGTGTTTTACATTCTAGTTCATATCATATTAGTGTTTTACATTCTAGTTCATGTCATATTCGTGTTTATATTCTAGTTCATATCATATCACATTCGTGTTTTACATTCTAGTTCATATCATATTAGTGTTTTACATTCTAGTTCATATCACATCACATTAGTGTTTTACATTCTAGTTCATATCATATTAGTGTTTTACATTGTAGTTCATATCATATCTGTCATTATCATTTTTAAACCAAATATAGTTGTTTTACATACTGATTTAAATCATATCACATCTAAAACTATAATTTTAAATAAATCTAGTGGTTTTCACATTCTATTTTTTAATCATATCACATCTAAAATTATTATTTTAAATACATCTAGTTTTTTTACATTCTAATTCACATAAAATTTGTATTTTACATTCTAGTTCATATCATATCACATTAGAGTTTTACATTCTAGTTCATATCATATTTGTGTTTTACATTCTAGTTCATATCATATCACATTCTAGTCATAGCATACTAGTGTTTTACATTCTAGTTCATATCATATCATATTAGTGTTACATTCTAGTTCATATCATATCTCATTAGTGTTTTACATTCTAGTTCATATCATATTAGTGGTTATACATTCTAGTTCATATCATATTACTGTTTTACATTGTAGTACATATCATGGTAGTGTTTACATTCTAGTTCATATCACATTAGTGTTTTACATTCTAGTTCATATCATATTAGTGTTTTACATTCTAGTTCATATCATATCACATTAGTGTTTAACATTCTAGTTCATATCATATTAGTGTTTTACATTCTAGTTTCATATCGTATTAGTGTTTTACATTCTAGTTCATATCACATTAGTGTTTTACATTCTAGTTCATATCACCTTAATGTTTTACATTCTAGTTCATATCATATTAGTGTTTTACATTCTAGGTTCATATCATATTAGTGTTTACATTCTAGTTCATATCATATTTGTGTTTTACATTCTAGTTCATATCATATCACATTAGTGCTTTACATTCTAGTTCATATCATATCACATTAGTGTTTTACATTCTAGTTCATATCTTATTAGTGTTTTACATTCTAGTTCATATCATATTAGTGTTTTACATTCTAGTTCATATCATATTAGTGTTTTACATTCTAGTTCATATCATATCACATTAGTGCTTTACATTCTAGTTCATATCATATCACATTAGTGTTTTACATTCTAGTTCATAGCATACTAGTGTTTTACATTCTAGTTCATATCATATCATATTAGTGTTACATTCTAGTTCATATCATATCTCATTAGTGTTTTACATTCTAGTTCATATCATATTAGTGTTATACATTCTAGTTCATATCACATTAGTGTTTTACATTCTAGTTCATATCACATTAGTGTTTACATTCTAGTTCATATCATATCTCATTAGTGTTTTACATTCTAGTTCATATCATATTAGTGTTTTACATTCTAGTTCATATCATATCACATTAGTGTTTAACATTCTAGTTCATATCATATTGGTGTTTTACATTCTAGTTCATATCGTATTAGTGTTTTACATTCTAGTTCATATCACATTAGTGTTTTACATTCTAGTTCATATCACCTTAGTGTTTTACATTCTAGTTCATATCATATTAGTGTTTTACATTCTAGTTCATATCATATTAGTGTTTTACATTCTAGTTCATATCATATTTGTATTTTACATTCTAGTTCATATCATATCACATTAGTGTTTTACATTCTAGTTCATAGCATACTAGTGTTTTACATTCTAGTTCATATCATATCATATTAGTGTTACATTCTAGTTCATATCATATCTCATTAGTGTTTTACATTCTAGTTCATATCATATTAGTGTTATACATTCTAGTTCATATCATATACTGTTTTACATTGTAGTACATATCATGGTAGTGTTTTACATTCTAGTTCATATCACATTAGTGTTTTACATTCTAGTTCATATCATATTAGTGTTTTACATTCTAGTTCATATCATATCACATTAGTGTTTAACATTCTAGTTCATATCATATTAGTGTTTTACATTCTAGTTCATATCGTATTAGTGTTTTACATTCTAGTTCATATCATATTTGTGTTTTACATTCTAGTTCATATCACCTTAATGTTTTACATTCTAGTTCATATCATATTAGTGTTTTACATTCTAGTTCATATCATATTAGTGTTTACATTCTAGTTCATATCATATTTGTGTTTTACATTCTAGTTCATATCATATCACATTAGTGCTTTACATTCTAGTTCATATCATATCACATTAGTGTTTTACATTCTAGTTCATATCTTATTAGTGTTTTACATTCTAGTTCATATCATATTAGTGTTTTACATTCTAGTTCATATCATATTAGTGTTTTACATTCTAGTTCATATCATATCACATTAGTGCTTTACATTCTAGTTCATATCATATCACATTAGTGTTTTACATTCTAGTTCATAGCATACTAGTGTTTTACATTCTAGTTCATATCATATCATATTAGTGTTACATTCTAGTTCATATCATATCTCATTAGTGTTTTACATTCTAGTTCATATCATATTAGTGTTTTACATTCTAGTTCATATCACATTAGTGTTTTACATTCTAGTTCATATCACATTAGTGTTTTACATTCTAGTTCATATCATATCTCATTAGTGTTTTACATTCTAGTTCATATCATATTAGTGTTTTACATTCTAGTTCATATCATATCACATTAGTGTTTAACATTCTAGTTCATATCATATTGGTGTTTTACATTCTAGTTCATATCGTATTAGTGTTTTACATTCTAGTTCATATCACATTAGTGTTTTACATTCTAGTTCATATCACTTAGTGTTTTACATTCTAGTTCATATCATATTAGTGTTTTACATTCTAGTTCATATCATATTAGTGTTTTACATTCTAGTTCATATCATATTTGTATTTTACATTCTAGTTCATATCATATCACATTAGTGTTTTACATTCTAGTTCATATCATATTAGTGTTTTACATTCTAGTTCATATCATATCATATTAGTGTTACATTCTAGTTCATATCATATCATTAGTGTTTTACATTCTAGTTCATATCATATTAGTGTTTTACATTCTAGTTCATATCATATTACTGTTTTACATTCTAGTACATATCATGGTAGTGTTTTACATTCTAGTTCATATCACATTAGTGTTTTACATTCTAGTTCATATCATATTAGTGTTTTACATTCTAGTTCATATCATATCACATTAGTGTTTACATTCTAGTTCATATCATATTAGTGTTTTACATTCTAGTTCATATCGTATTAGTGTTTTACATTCTAGTTCATATCATATTAGTGTTTTACATTCTAGTTCATATCACCTTAGTGTTTTACATTCTAGTTCATATCATATTAGTGTTTTACATTCTAGTTCATATCATATTAGTGTTTTACATTCTAGTTCATATCATATTTGTGTTTACATTCTAGTTCATATCATATCACATTAGTGCTTTACATTCTAGTTCATATCATATCACATTAGTGTTTTACATTCTAGTTCATATCTTATTAGTGTTTTACATTCTAGTTCATATCATATTAGTGTTTTACATTCTAGTTCATATCATATTAGTGTTTTACATTCTAGTTCATATCATATCACATTAGTGTTTTACATTCTAGTTCATATCATATCACATTAGTGTTTTACATTCTAGTTCATATCATACTAGTGTTTTACATTCTAGTTCATATCATATCATATTAGTGTTACATTCTAGTTCATATCATATCTCATTAGTGTTTTACATTCTAGTTCATATCATATTAGTGTTTTACATTCTAGTTCATATCACATTAGTGTTTTACATTCTAGTTCATATCACATTAGTGTTTTACATTCTAGTTCATATCATATCTCATTAGTGTTTTACATTCTAGTTCATATCATATTAGTGTTTTACATTCTAGTTCATATCATATCACATTAGTGTTTAACATTCTAGTTCATATCATATTAGTGTTTTACATTTCTTCATCATATCATATTAGTGTTTTACATTCTAGTTCATATCACATTAGTGTTTTACATTCTAGTTCATATCACTTAGTGTTTTACATTCTAGTTCATATCATATTAGTGTTTTACATTCTAGTTCATATCATATTAGTGTTTTACATTCTAGTTCATATCATATTTGTGTTTTACATTCTAGTTCATATCATATCACATTAGTGTTTTACATTCTAGTTCATATCATATTGTGTTTTACATTCTAGTTCATATCATATCACATTAGTGTTTACATTCTAGTTCATATCATATCATTAGTGTTTTACATTCTAGTTCATAGCATACTAGTGTTTTACATTCTAGTTCATATCATATTAGTGTGTTACATTCTAGTTCATATCATATCTCATTAGTGTTTTACATTCTAGTTCATATCATATTAGTGTTTTACATTCTAGTTCATATCATATTAGTGTTTTACATTGTAGTCATATCATGGTAGTGTTTTACATTCTAGTTCATATCACATTAGTGTTTTACATTCTAGTTCATATCATATTAGTGTTATACATTCTAGTTCATATCATATTACTGTTTTACATTGTAGTACATATCATGGTAGTGTTTTACATTCTAGTTCATATCACATTAGTGTTTTACATTCTAGTTCATTTCATATTAGTGTTTTACATTCTAGTTCATATCATATCACATTAGTGTTTAACATTCTAGTTCATATCATATTAGTGTTTTACATTCTAGTTCATATCGTATTAGTGTTTTACATTCTAGTTCATATCATATTTGTGTTTTACATTCTAGTTCATATCATATCACATTAGTGCTTTACATTCTAGTTCATATCATATCACATTAGTGTTTACATTCTAGTTCATATCTTATTAGTGTTTTACATTCTAGTTCATATCATATTAGTGTTTACATTCTAGTTCATATCATATTAGTGTTTTACATTCTAGTTCATATCATATTTGTGTTTTACATTCTAGTTCATACATATCACATTAGTGTTTTACATTCTAGTTCATAGCATACTAGTGTTTTACATTCTAGTTCATATCATATCATATTAGTGTACATTCTAGTTCATATCATATCTCATTAGTGTTTACATTCTAGTTCATATCACATTAGTGTTTACATTCTAGTTCATATCACATTAGTGTTTTACATTCTAGTTCATTCATATTAGTGTTTTACATTCTAGTTCATATATCATATTCTACATATCATATTGTTTTACATTCTAGTTCATATCATATTAGTGTTTTACATTCTAGTTCATATCATATTAGTGTTTTACATTCTAGTTCATATCATTAGTGTTTTACATTCTAGTTCATATCATATCACATTAGTGTTTTACATTCTAGTTCATATCATATCACATTAGTGTTTTACATTCTAGTTCATATCATATTAGTGTTTTACATTCTAGTTCATATCATATTAGTGTTTTACATTCTAGTTCATATCATATTAGTGTTTTACATTCTAGTTCATATCATATTGTGTTTTACATTCTAGTTCATATCATATCACATTAGTGTTTTACATTCTAGTTCATACATATTAGTGTTTTACATTCTAGTTCATATCATATCATATTAGTGTTACATTCTAGTTCATATCATATCTCATTAGTGTTTTACATTCTAGTTCAAATCACATTAGAGTTTTACATTCTAGTTCATATCACATTAGTGTTTTACATTCTAGTTCATATCATATTAGTGTTTTACATTGTAGTTCATATCATATCTGTCATTATCATTTTAACCAAATATAGTTGTTTTACATACTGATTTAAATCATATCACATCTAAAACTATAATTTTAAATAAATCTAGTGGTTTTCACATTCTATTTTTTATCATATCACATCTAAAATTATTATTTTAAATACATCTAGTTTTTTTTACATTCTAATTCACATAAAATTTGTATTTTACATTCTAGTTCATATCATATCACATTAGAGTTTTACATTCTAGTTCATATCATATTTGTGTTTTACATTCTAGTTCATATCATATCACATTCTAGTTCATAGCATACTAGTGTTTTACATTCTAGTTCATATCATATCATATTAGTGTTACATTCTAGTTCATATCATATCTCATTAGTGTTTTACATTCTAGTTCATATCATATTAGTGTTATACATTCTAGTTCATATCATATTACTGTTTTACATTGTAGTACATATCATGGTAGTGTTTTACATTCTAGTTCATATCACATTAGTGTTTTACATTCTAGTTCATATCATATTAGTGTTTTACATTCTAGTTCATATCATATCACATTAGTGTTTAACATTCTAGTTCATATCATATTAGTGTTTTACATTCTAGTTCATATCGTATTAGTGTTTTACATTCTAGTTCATATCACATTAGTGTTTTACATTCTAGTTCATATCACCTTAATGTTTTACATTCTAGTTCATATCATATTAGTGTTTTACATTCTAGTTCATATCATATTAGTGTTTTACATTCTAGTTCATATCATATTTGTGTTTTACATTCTAGTTCATATCATATCACATTAGTGCTTTACATTCTAGTTCATATCATATCACATTAGTGTTTTACATTCTAGTTCATATCTATTAGTGTTTTACATTCTAGTTCATATCATATTAGTGTTTTACATTCTAGTTCATATCATATTAGTGTTTTACATTCTAGTTCATATCATATCACATTAGTGCTTTACATTCTAGTTCATATCATATCACATTAGTGTTTTACATTCTAGTTCATAGCATACTAGTGTTTTACATTCTAGTTCATATCATATCATATTAGTGTTACATTCTAGTTCATATCATATCTCATTAGTGTTTTACATTCTAGTTCATATCATATTAGTGTTATACATTCTAGTTCATATCACATTAGTGTTTTACATTCTAGTTCATATCACATTAGTGTTTTACATTCTAGTTCATATCATATCTCATTAGTGTTTTACATTCTAGTTCATATCATATTAGTGTTTTACATTCTAGTTCATATCATATCACATTAGTGTTTAACATTCTAGTTCATATCATATTAGTGTTTTACATTCTAGTTCATATCGTATTAGTGTTTTACATTCTAGTTCATATCACATTAGTGTTTTACATTCTAGTTCATATCACCTAGTGTTTTACATTCTAGTTCATATCATATTAGTGTTTTACATTCTAGTTCATATCATATTAGTGTTTTACATTCTAGTTCATATCATATTTGTATTTTACATTCTAGTTCATATCATATCACATTAGTGTTTTACATTCTAGTTCATATCATACTAGTGTTTTACATTCTAGTTCATATCATATCATATTAGTGTTACATTCTAGTTCATATCATATTCATTAGTGTTTACATTCTAGTTCATATCATATTAGTGTTATACATTCTAGTTCATATCATATTAGTGTTTTACATTCTAGTTCATATCATATAGTGTTTTACATTCTAGTTCATATCACATTAGTGTTTTACATTCTAGTTCATATCATATTAGTGTTTTACATTCTAGTTCATATCATATCACATTAGTGTTTAACATTCTAGTTCATATCATATTAGTGTTTTACATTCTAGTTCATATCGTATTAGTGTTTTACATTCTAGTTCATATCATATTTGTGTTTTACATTCTAGTTCATATCACCTTAATGTTTTACATTCTAGTTCATATCATATTAGTGTTTTACATTCTAGTTCATATCATATTAGTGTTTTACATTCTAGTTCATATCATATTTGTGTTTTACATTCTAGTTCATATCATATCACATTAGTGCTTTACATTCTAGTTCATATCATATCACATTAGTTTTTACATTCTAGTTCATATCTTATTAGTGTTTTACATTCTAGTTCATATCATATTAGTGTTTTACATTCTAGTTCATATCATATTAGTGTTTTACATTCTAGTTCATATCATATCACATTAGTGTTTTACATTCTAGTTCATATCATATCACATTAGTGTTTTACATTCTAGTTCATATCATACTAGTGTTTTACATTCTAGTTCATATCATATCATATTAGTGTTTACATTCTAGTTCATATCATATCTCATTAGTGTTTTACATTCTAGTTCATATCATATTAGTGTTTTACATTCTAGTTCATATCACATTAGTGTTTTACATTCTAGTTCATATCACATTAGTGTTTTACATTCTAGTTCATATCATCTCATTAGTGTTTTACATTCTAGTTCATATCATATTAGTGTTTTACATTCTAGTTCATATCATATCACATTAGTGTTTAACATTCTAGTTCATATCATATTAGTGTTTTACATTCTAGTTCATATTTATTAGTGTTTTACATTCTAGTTCATATCACATTAGTGTTTTACATTCTAGTTCATATCAACTTAATGTTTTACATTCTAGTTCATATCATATTAGTGTTTTACATTCTAGTTCATATCATATTAGTGTTTTACATTCTAGTTCATATCATATTTGTATTTACATTCTAGTTCATATCATATCACATTAGTGTTTTACATTCTAGTTCATATCATATGTGTTTTACATTCTAGTTCATATCATATCACATTAGTGTTTTACATTCTAGTTCATATCATATCACATTAGTGTTTTACATTCTAGTTCATATCATACTAGTGTTTTACATTCTAGTTCATATCATATCATATTAGTGTTACATTCTAGTTCATATCATATCTCATTAGTGTTTTACATTCTAGTTCATATCATATTAGTGTTTACATTCTAGTTCATATCACATTAGTGTTTTACATTCTAGTTCATATCATATTACTGTTTTACATTCTAGTTCATATCATGGTAGTGTTTTACATTCTAGTTCATATCACATTAGTGTTTTACATTCTAGTTCATATCATATTAGTGTTTTACATTCTAGTTCATATCATATCACATTAGTGTTTAACATTCTAGTTCATATCATATTAGTGTTTTACATTCTAGTTCATATCATATTAGTGTTTTACATTCTAGTTCATATCATATTAGTGTTTTACATTCTAGTTCATATCATATCACATTAGTGTTTTACATTCTAGTTCATATCATATCACATTAGTGTTTTACATTCTAGTTCATATCATATTAGTGTTTTACATTCTAGTTCATATCATATTAGTGTTTTACATTCTAGTTCATATCATATTAGTGTTTTACATTCTAGTTCATATCATATTTGTGTTTTACATTCTAGTTCATCATATCACATTAGTGTTTTACATTCTAGTTCATATCATATTAGTGTTTTACATTCTAGTTCATATCATATCATATTAGTTTACATTCTAGTTCATATCATATCACATTAGTGTTTACATTCTAGTTCATATCATATTAGTGTTTTTACATTCTAGTTCATATCATATTAGTGTTTTACATTCTAGTTCATATCATATTAGTGTTTTACATTCTAGTTCATCATATCACATTAGTGTTTTACATTCTAGTTCATATCATATTAGTGTTTACATTCTAGTTCATATCGTATTAGTGTTTTACATTCTAGTTCATATCATATTTGTGTTTTACATTCTAGTTCATATCATATCACATTAGTGCTTTACATTCTAGTTCATATCATATCACATTAGTGTTTTACATTCTAGTTCATATCTTATTAGTGTTTTACATTCTAGTTCATATCATATTAGTGTTTTACATTCTAGTTCATATCATATTAGTGTTTTACATTCTAGTTCATATCATATTTGTGTTTTACATTCTAGTTCATATCATATCACATTAGTGTTTTACATTCTAGTTCATAGCATACTAGTGTTTTCCATTCTAGTTCATATCATATCATATTAGTGTTACATTCTAGTTCATATCATATCTCATTAGTGTTTTACATTCTAGTTCAAATCACATTAGAGTTTTACATTCTAGTTCATATCACATTAGTGTTTTACATTCTAGTTCATATCACATTAGTGTTTTACATTCTAGTTCATATCACATTAGTGTTTTACATTCTAGTTCATATCATATCTCATTAGTGTTTTACATTCTAGTTCATATCATATTACTGTTTTACATTGTAGTACATATCATGGTAGTGTTTTACATTCTAGTTCATATCACATTAGTGTTTTACATTCTAGTTCATATCATATTAGTGTTTTACATTCTAGTTCATATCATATCACATTAGTGTTTAAAATTCTAGTTCATATCATATTAGTGTTTTACATTCTAGTTCATATCGTATTAGTGTTTTACATTCTAGTTCATATCACATTAGTGTTTTACATTCTAGTTCATATCACCTTAATGTTTTACATTCTAGTTCATATCATATTAGTGTTTTACATTCTAGTTCATATCATATTAGTGTTTTACATTCTAGTTCATATCATATTTGTGTTTTACATTCTAGTTCATATCATATCACATTAGTGCTTTACATTCTAGTTCATATCATATCACATTAGTGTTTTACATTCTAGTTCATATCTTATTAGTGTTTTACATTCTAGTTCATATCATATTAGTGTTTTATTCTAGTTCATATCATATTAGTGTTTTAAATTCTAGTTCATATCATATCACATTAGTGCTTTACATTCTAGTTCATATCATATCACATTAGTGTTTTTACATTCTAGTTCATAGCATACTAGTGTTTTACATTCTAGTTCATATCATATCATATTAGTGTTACATTCTAGTTCATATCATATCTCATTAGTGTTTTACATTCTAGTTCATATCATATTAGTGTTATACATTCTAGTTCATATCACATTAGTGTTTTACATTCTAGTTCATATCACATTAGTGTTTTACATTCTAGTTCATATCATATCTCATTAGTGTTTTACATTCTAGTTCATATCATATTAGTGTTTTACATTCTAGTTCATATCATATCACATTAGTGTTTAACATTCTAGTTCATATCATATTAGTGTTTTACATTCTAGTTCATATCGTATTAGTGTTTTACATTCTAGTTCATATCATATTTGTGTTTTACATTCTAGTTCATATCATATTTGTGTTTTACATTCTAGTTCATATCATATCACATTAGTGTTTTACATTCTAGTTCATATCATATTAGTGTTTTACATTCTAGTTCATATCATATTAGTGTTTTACATTCTAGTTCATATCATATTAGTGTTTTACATTCTAGTTCACATCACATTAGTGTTTTACATTCTAGTTCATATCACATCACATTAGTGTTTTACATTCTAGTTCATATCACATTAGTGTTTTACATTCTAGTTCAAATCACATTAGAGTTTTACATTCTAGTTCATATCACATTAGTGTTTTACATTCTAGTTCATATCACATTAGTGTTTTACATTCTAGTTCATATCATATTAGTGTTTTACATTCTAGTTCATGTCATATTCGTGTTTTATATTCTAGTTCATATCATATCATTAGTGTTTTACATTCTAGTTCATATCATATTAGTGTTTTACATTCTAGTTCATATCACATCACATTAGTGTTTTACATTCTAGTTCATATCATATTAGTGTTTTACATTGTAGTTCATATCATATCTGTCATTATCATTTTAACCATATATAGTTGTTTTTCATACTGGTTCATATCACATCTGTCATTATCATTTTAAACAAATATAGTTGTTTTACATACTGATTTAAATCATATCACATCTAAAACTATAATTTTAAATAAATCTAGTGGTTTTCACATTCTATTTTTTATCATATCACATCTAAAATTATTATTTTAAATACATCTAGTTTTTTTTACATTCTAATTCACATAAAATTTGTATTTTACATTCTAGTTCATATCATATCACATTAGAGTTTTACATTCTAGTTCATATCATATCACATTAGTGTTTTACATTCTAGTTCATATCTTATTAGTGTTTTACATTCTAGTTCATATCATATTAGTGTTTTACATTCTAGTTCATATCATATTAGTGTTTTACATTCTAGTTCATATCATATTTGTGTTTTACATTCTAGTTCATATCATATCACATTAGTGTTTTACATTCTAGTTCATAGCATACTAGTGTTTTCCATTCTAGTTCATATCATATCATATTAGTGTTACATTCTAGTTCATATCATATCTCATTAGTGTTTTACATTCTAGTTCAAATCACATTAGAGTTTTACATTCTAGTTCATATCACATTAGTGTTTTACATTCTAGTTCATTTCATATTCGTGTTTTACATTCTAGTTCATATCATATCACATTAGTGTTTAACATTCTAGTTCATATCATATTAGTGTTTTACATTCTAGTTCATATCGTATTAGTGTTTTACATTCTAGTTCATATCATATCTGTGTTTTACATTCTAGTTCATATCATATCACATTAGTGCTTTACATTCTAGTTCATATCATATCACATTAGTGTTTTACATTCTAGTTCATATCTTATTAGTGTTTTACATTCTAGTTCATATCATATTAGTGTTTTACATTCTAGTTCATATCATATTAGTGTTTTACATTCTAGTTCATATCATATTTGTGTTTTACATTCTAGTTCATATCATATCACATTAGTGTTTTACATTCTAGTTCATAGCATACTAGTGTTTTCCATTCTAGTTCATATGATATGAACTAGAATGTAACACTAATATGATATGATATGAACTAGAATGGAAAACACTAGTATGCTATGAACTAGAATGTAAAACACTAATGTGATATGATATGAACTAGAATGTAAAACACAAATATGATATGAACTAGAATGTAAAACACTAATATGATATGAACTAGAATGTAAAACACTAATATGATATGAACTAGAATGTAAAACACTAATAAGATATGAACTAGAATGTAAAACACTAATGTGATATGATATGAACTAGAATGTAAAGCACTAATGTGATATGATATGAACTAGAATGTAAAACACAGATATGATATGAACTAGAATGTAAAACACTAATACGATATGAACTAGAATGTAAAACACTAATATGATATGAACTAGAATGTTAAACACTAATGTGATATGATATGAACTAGAATGTAAAACACGAATATGAAATGAACTAGAATGTAAAACACTAATGTGATATGAACTAGAATGTAAAACTCTAATGTGATTTGAACTAGAATGTAAAACACTAATGAGATATGATATGAACTAGAATGTAACACTAATATGATATGATATGAACTAGAATGGAAAACACTAGTATGCTATGAACTAGAATGTAAAACACTAATGTGATATGATATGAACTAGAATGTAAAACAAATATGATATGAACTAGAATGTAAAACACTAATATGATATGAACTAGAATGTAAACACTAATATGATATGAACTAGAATGTAAACACTAATAAGATATGAACTAGAATGTAAACACTAATGTGATATGATATGAACTAGAATGTAAAACTCTAATGTGATATGATATGAACTAGAATGTAAAATACAATTTTATGTGAATTAGAATGTAAAAAACTAGATGTATTTAAAATAATAATTTTAGATGTGATATGATAAAAATAGAATGTGAAAACCACTAGATTTATTTAAAATTATAGTTTTAGATGTGATATGATTTAAATCAGTATGTAAACAACTATATTTGTTTAAAATGATAATGACAGATGTGATATGAACCAGTATGAAAAACACTATATATGGTTAAAATGATAATGACAGATATGATATGAACTACAATGTAAAACACTAATATGATATGAACTAGAATGTAAAACACTAATGTGATGTGATATGAACTAGAATGTAAAACACTAATATGATATGAACTAGAATGTAAAACACTAATGTGATATGATATGAACTAGAATATAAAACACGAATATGACATGAACTAGAATGTAAAACACTAATATGATATGAACTAGAATGTAAAACACTAATGTGATATGAACTAGAATGTAAACACTAATGTGATATGAACTAGAATGTAAAACTCTAATGTGATTTGAACTAGAATGTAAAACACTAATGTGATATGAACTAGAATGTAAAACACTAATGTGATGTGATATGAACTAGAATGTAAACACTAATGTGATGTGAACTAGAATGTAAAACACTAATATGATATGAACTAGAATGTAAAACACTAATTGATATGAACTAGAATGTAAACACTAATATGATATGACTAGAATGTAAAACACTAATGTGATATGATATGAACTAGAATGTAAAACACAAATATGATATGACTAGAATGTAAAACACAAATATGATATGAACTAGAATGTAAAACACTAATACGATATGAACTAGAATGTAAAACACTAATATGATATGAACTAGAATGTTAACCCTAATGTGATATGATATGAACTAGAATGTAAAACACTAATATGATATGAACTAGAATGTAAAACACTAATGAGATATGATATGAACTAGAATGTAAACACTAATGTGATATGAACTAGAATGTAAAACTAATGTGATATGAACTAGAATGTATAACACTAATATGATATGAACTAGAATGTAAACACTAATGAGATATGATATGAACTAGAATGTAACACTAATATGATATGATATGAACTAGAATGTAAAACACTAGTATGCTATGAACTAGAATGTAAACACTAATGTGATATGATATGAACTAGAATGTAAAGCACTAATGTGATATGATATGAACTAGAATTTAAAACACTAATATGATATGAACTAGAATGTAAACACTAATATGATATGAACTAGAATGTAAAACACTAATAAGATATGAACTAGAATGTAAACACTAATGTGATATGATATGAACTAGAATGTAAGCACTAATGTGATATGATATGAACTAGAATGTAAAACACAAATATGATATGAACTAGAATGTAAACACTAATATGATATGAACTAGAATGTAAAACCTAATATGATATGAACTAGAATGTAAACATTAAGGTGATATGAACTAGAATGTAAAACACTAATGTGATATGAACTAGAATGTAAAACACTAATACGATATGAACTAGAATGTAAAACACTAATATGATATGAACTAGAATTTTAAACACTAATGTGATATGATATGAACTAGAATGTAAAACACTAATATGATATGAACTAGAATGTAAAACACTAATGTGATATGAACTAGAATGTAAAACACTACCATGATATGTACTACAATGTAAAACAGTAATATGATATGAACTAGAATGTAAACACTAATGAGATATGATATGAACTAGAATGTAAAACACTAATGTGATATGAACTAGAATGTAAACACTAATGTGATATGAACTAGAATGTAAAACACTAATGTGATATGACTAGAATGTAAAACTCTAATGTGATTTGAACTAGAATGTAAACACTAATGAGATATGATATGAACTAGAATGTAACACTAATATGATATGATATGAACTAGAATGGAAACACTAGTATGCTATGACTAGAATGTAAACACTAATGTGATATGATATGAACTAGAATGTAAAACACAATATGATATGAACTAGAATGTAAAACACTAATATGATATGAATAGAATGTAAACACTAATATGATATGACTAGAATGTAA
>NW_022263397.1:27500-58455 GCF_002021735.2 Oncorhynchus kisutch | reverse complement strand
AGAATAGAAGAAGTGATGAGCTGCGTCTAGGGAGAACCCACTTTCCTCTTGTCTCCCTGTTCCATCTCTACACTGTTCATGTTTATCTATCTGGCAACAGAGCAGTTAGCCTTCATTTCACTTTTTAATCACCATGCACTCATTACCATATGCAAATGAGAGGAAGACATTATTCTCATCATTCTGGGTACCATAAACACTGGACTGTGTGCTGGTAGGGAGATGGGTTTGGATTTGATTGAATTGGATTGGTGTCTCTTTGGCTTCTCATTGGTTAATCTGTGAGAGATAATGAAGATACATGTTGATTCTCTTTGAGAAGATTGTACAAGAACTGCACAGGTGAAGAAGCATTTCCTATATTTCCAATGGAAAAGTAGACTTTTCAAACACAGAAAATGCCTTTGATCTCATTTCCTATATTCCAATGGAAAAGTAGACTTTTCAAACACAGAAAATGCCTTTGATCTCATTTCCTATATTTCCAATGGAAAAGTAGACTTTTCAAACACAGAAAATGCCTTTGATCTCATTTCCTATATTTCCAATGGAAAAGTAGACTTTTCAAACACAGAAAATGCCTTTGATCTCTTGCTATAACATGTGCAGTATAACATACCACTGATAATACAAGTGATTAGGCATTCCTATTATGAGGTAATCAGCCACAGTGTCTGAATAGTATGTAACAGTACCAATAATGTACAGGCCACACTTACCCCCATTTCCCTCCCTCCCCCATTCTATGAAGTGAAGCCACCTGATTCCATACAACAGCAGGAGGATATAGAGCCCCGCTGGGTATCTGTCATTACATGCAGCTCTATCCCCTTCCCACAGACACACTATGGTGGCTGTGTTGCTGCCACACCACCACGACCGCCCCCATGCTGTCAAAGTCGCTCACTTTTCAATGTTCATTTGTGTCCTCTACTCTGGCAGTCTTGCTCCATTACCTGTACAGCCAGAGTAGACAGAGTCCAGGGAGCTGCTCCATTACCTGTACAGCCAGAGTAGACAGAGTCCAGGGAGCTGCTCCAATTCCTGTACAGCCAGAGTAGACAGAGTCCAGGGAGCTGCTCCATTACCTGTACAGCCAGAGTAGACAGAGTCCAGGGAGCTGCTCCATTACCTGTACAGCCAGAGTAGACAGAGTCCAGGGAGCTGCTCCATTTACTGTACAGCCAGAGTAGACAGAGTCCAGGGAGCTGCTCCATTACCTGTACAGCCAGAGTAGACAGAGTCCAGGGAGCTGCTCCATTTCCTGTACAGCCAGAGTAGACAGAGTCCAGGGAGCTGCTCCATTACCTGTACAGCCAGAGTAGACAGAGTCCAGGGAGCTGCCTCCATTTACTGTACAGCCAGAGTAGACAGAGTCCAGGGAGCTGCTCCATTTCCTGTACAGCCAGAGTAGACAGAGTCCAGGGAGCTGCTCCATTACCTGTACAGCCAGAGTAGACAGAGTCCAGGGAGCTGCTCCATTACCTGTACAGCCAGAGTAGACAGAGTCCAGGGAGCTGCTCCATTTACTGTACAGCCAGAGTAGACAGAGTCCAGGGAGCTGCTCCATTTCCTGTACAGCCAGAGTAGACAGAGTCCAGGGAGCTGCTCCATTACCTGTACAGCCAGAGTAGACAGAGTCCAGGGAGCTGCTCCATTTCCTGTACAGCCAGAGTAGACAGAGTCCAGGGAGCTGCTCCATTTCCTGTACAGCCAGAGTAGACAGAGTCCAGGGAGCTGCTCCATTACCTGTACAGCCAGAGTAGACAGAGTCCAGGGAGCTGCTCCATTACCTGTACAGCCAGAGTAGACAGAGTCCAGGGAGCTGCTCCATTACCTGTACAGCCAGAGTAGACAGAGTCCAGGGAGCTGCTCCATTTCCTGTACAGCCAGAGTAGACAGAGTCCAGGGAGCTGCTCCATTTCCTGTGCAGCCAGAGTAGACAGAGTCCAGGGAGCTGCTCCATTTCCTGTGCAGCCAGAGTAGACAGAGTCCAGGGAGCTGCTCCATTACCTGTACAGCCAGAGTAGACAGAGTCCAGGGAGCTGCTCCATTACCTGTACAGCCAGAGTAGACAGAGTCCAGGGAGCTGCTCCATTTCCTGTACAGCCAGAGTAGACAAAGTCCAGGGAGCTGCTCCATTTCCTGTGCAGCCAGAGTAGACAGAGTCCAGGGAGCTGCTCCATTTCCTGTGCAGCCAGAGTAGACAGAGTCCAGGGAGCTGCTCCATTTCCTGTACAGCCAGAGTAGACAGAGTCCAGGGAGCTGCTCCATTACCTGTACAGCCAGAGTAGACAGAGTCCAGGGAGCTGCTCCATTTCCTGTACAGCCAGAGTAGACAGAGTCCAGGGAGCTGCTCCATTTCCTGTACAGCCAGAGTAGACAGAGTCCAGGGAGCTGCTCCATTTCCTGTACAGCCAGAGTAGACAGAGTCCAGGGAGCTGCTCCATTTCCTGTACAGCCAGAGTAGACAGAGTCCAGGGAGCTGCTCCATTTCCTGTACAGCCAGAGTAGACAGAGTCCAGGGAGCTGCTCCATTACCTGTACAGCCAGAGTAGACAGAGTCCAGGGAGCTGCTCCATTTCCTGTACAGCCAGATGAGACAAGTCCAGGGAGCTGCTCCATTTCCTGTACAGCCAGAGTAGACAGAGTCCAGGGAGCTGCTCCATGTATTATTGTCTTCGTCCTCCAGTCCTCTTGATGTTGGACCACCAGAGGTGGGTCAGTCATCTTCCCCAGACCACCCACTGCGGCTGTTCGGTTCCAACCACTCTGTTTGTGGCCTTTGACCTCCCTCTGCTGCGGGAGGAGAGGCACACACAGGCAGGCAGGCAGGCAGGCATTTACACACGCACACACCAGCCACTCTGTGTCTTTTGACTTTACTGTAGTCTGGGTTCATGCACACGTGCACACAAGGACACACTACTATGATAGACACACACACACACACACACACACCCCACACACACACACACACACACACACACACACACACACACACACACCACACACACACACACCCACACACACACACACACACACACACACACACACACACACACACACACACACACACACACACACCCCATGTCTAGTTGCTCCTCTAGCTCTGTACATGATAAGGAAAGTAAAGCCCATAGAAGTATTGATGTTTCTAACCTATTTTCCCTGTAGCTCAGGTTGCCTACTCTGTGCATCCGTAGCTTCTCTTTGGGGACTCTGGCATGTAAAGCATGAGGATATGTGTAGGGAAGTCTCCTAAAAGAGAGTGAGAGGCTGCATCTGAAATGAGCCCCTATTCCCTACACAGTGCACTCCCTTTGACCAGAGACACAAGTAGTGCACTGCACAGGGAAGAAGAGGGTGTATTTTCAGACCTAGTCCGAGACAGAACGAGGACAGGGACTTGAAGCTGAACTGCTTGGCTCTCTGACAGATGTTATTGTCGTTGCAGAGGAATGCCCTCATTCCCGGCGAAGGCGCTGCGGCGAAGTAATTACCGGAGTGTCAGATCCTCTCCAAAGCAGCGCCAGCACCAGCCCCTCTGCTGTGACATTTCCCCTTCCGGGCAAGAACAATACCGAAAGACATACCCCTTGGCTGGCATAACAGAGAGAAGAAGAGAGAGGATGCATCAAATTAAATCATGACTTATCACTGGGGCTCATTAGGAAAAATGTGTTGTGAAAAAATGACCTACCTGTTGCATCGTTTAATTGGCTCAACCTGTCTCCTCACCCTTTTGTTTTCCCATAATTTCACGCTGACACCCCGCGGGCCAATCGAGTGATAGGGGGATGTTACCTAACGTGACAAGAAGCAGACTGTGAGGAATAATGAAGAAATAGGAAAAGCAACAGGGAATGACAACAAACCAACAGGCTCTTTTCTTCCTCTTACTCTGATTGTGTAGAAATGTGGACAGGGATGAAGACAGGGATTAAGACAGGGTTGAAGACAGGGTGGCATGCACGTCTCAAATGTCTAAATGTAGCCATTATCCTACAATGATTACCAAATGTAAAATCACTGAATAAAAGAAAGGAGGACTGTTTGCTGTGCAGCTTTAATTATTCTGGAGCTCATTTAGTGTGCTGGGAGCCCGCTGTGTTGACGCAGACACAGAGAGGGAACATTGAGGGAAGAGATCATCTTTACGATAGCACTTGTTGTTCTCTCTCACTGTTTCCATTGGTCATCCATTAACATGAAAGGCAATGCATCAAATCATTTTCTCTACAAAATGTTTGTTGTTTTTTGTGACACAGATTAGGATCATTTGACTTGGTGTGTGTGTGTGTGTGTGTGTGTGTGTGTGTGTGTGTGTGTGTGTGTGTGTGTGTGTGTGTGTGTGTGTGTGTGTGTGTGTGTGTGTGTGTGTGTGTGTGTGTGTGTGTGTGTGTGTGTGTGAGAGTGTGTGTTTGTGTGTGAGAGAGTGTGTGAGAGTGAGAGTGTTTGTGAGAGTGTGAGAGTGAGAGTTTGTGAGAGTGAGAGTGTGTGTGTGAGAGTGAGTGAGTGTGAGTAACACTATTATTATTCCGGAGTGTTTTGTTGCCAATCTACGGTAAACAACAGTGATACAGAGGTCTGCTGTTATCAAAACTGTGGGGGTGGTGTCAACTACAAGCATATGGTTTGTCAATACGCACCCACACATGCACGCACACACGTACACACACACATCCTCTGGCCTTGGGCCTTCAGCACAAAATGAGTGTGTGTGTGGTTGGGTGTGGGTATTGGTGCGTGCGTGCGTGCATTTGTGTGCGTGTGTGTGTGTTTGCATGCATGCGTGCATGTGTGTGTGGTGTTGACAAGGGATTCCAGACATAGGGCAGGTGTGTAAGCACCGTTCAGAGACACCTGAAACCCCATAAAGGGTGTTGCGTTCATCCTAGCAACAGCCTCGTTGAAGGGTAAGGTGAACTTGTCGGTCAAACACCTGCCTCCGGGCGTTGGTAGTCTTTCAGAAGGTGTACTTAGTCTATCCTAAAAGTGATACTGCGAGACTTCTAACTTCCTGCACACTGAAAAAGGTTTGAGAATGACACAAATATACATTTTCACAAAGTCTGCTGCCTCAGTGTCTTCAGATATTTTTGTTGAATGTTACTATGGAATACTGAAGTATAATTACAGTGTCAAAGGCTTATATTGACAATTACACGAAGTTGATTCAAAGAGTCAATATTTGCAGTGTTGACCCTTCTTTTTCAAGACCTCTGCAATCCGCCCTGGCATGCTGTCAATTAACGTCTGGGCCACATCCTGACTGATGGCAACCCATTCTTGCATAATCAATGCTCGGAGTTTGTCAGAATTTGTGGGTTTTTGTTTGTCCACCCTCCTCTTGAGGATTGACCACAAGTTCTCAATGGGATTAAGGTCTGGGGAGTTTCCTGGCCATGGACCCAAAATATCAATGTTTTGTTCCCCGAGCCACTTAGTTATCACTTTTGCCTTATGGAAAGGTTCTCCATCATGCTGGAAAAGGCATTGTTCATCACCAAACTGTTCATGGATGGTTGGGAGAAGTTGCTCTCAGAGGATGTGTTGGTACCATTCTTTATTCATGGCTGTGTTCTTAGCCAAAATTGTGAGTGAGCCCACTCCCTTGGCTGAGAAGCAACCCCACACATGAATGGTCTCAGGATGCTTTACTGTTGGCATGACACAGGACTGATGGTAGCGCTCACCTTGTCTTCTCCGGACAAGCCTTTATCCAGATGCCCCAAACAATCGGAAAGGGGATTCATCAGAGAAAATGACTTTACCCCAGTCCTCAGCAATCCAATCCCTGTACCTTTTACAGAATATCAGTCTGTCCCTGATGTTTTTCCTGGAGAGAAGTGACTTCTTTGCTGCCGTTCTTGACACCAGGCCATCCTCCAAAAGTCTTGCACTCACACCTGCCTGCTGCCATTTCTGAGCAAGCTCTGCCCGATCCCGCAGCTGAATCAACTTTAGGAGACGGTCCTGGCGCTTGCTGGACTTTCTTGAGCGCTCTGAAGCCTTCTTCGCAACAATTGAACCGCTCTCCTTGAAGTTCTTGATGATCCGATAAATGGTTGATTTAGGTGCAATCTTACTGGCAGCAATATCCTTGCCTGTGAAGCCCTTTTTATGCAAAGCAATGATGACGGCACGTGTTTCCTTGCAGGTAACCATGTTTGACAGAGGAAAAACAATGATTCCAAGCACCACCCTCCTTTTGAAGCTTCCAGTCTGTTATTCGAACTCAATAAGCATGACAGAGTGATCTACAGCCTTGTCCTCATCAACACTCACACCTGTGTTAACGAGAGAATCACTGACATGATGTCAGCTGGTTCTTTTGTGGCAGGGCTGAAATGCAGTGGAAATGTTTTTGGGGGATTCAGTTCATTTGCATGGCAAAGAGGGACTTTGCAATTAATTGCAATTAATCTGATCACTCTTCATAACATTCTGGAGTATATGCAAATTGCCATCATACAAACTGAGGCAGCAGACTTTGTGAAAATTAATGTTTGTGTCATTCTCAAAACTTTTGGCCACGACTGTACATCTCACAAACAAAACACCAACTGTCAGAATCTGTAGTATCCCATTAACGGTAACACTTAAAGTGATGGGAACCTGAGAGGTTCAGTCCACATTCTGATCTCATAAACAACATGTTCATAAGTAATGCCACATTCTGAACTCATACACAACATGTTCATAAGTAATGCCACATTCTGAACTCATACACAACATGTTCATAAGTAGTGCCACATTCTGAACTCATACACAACATGTTCATAAGTAATGCCACATTCTGAACTCATACACAACATGTTCATAAGTAATGCCACATTCTGAACTCATACACAACATGTTCATAAGTAATGCCACATTCTGAACTCATACACAACATGTTCATAAGTAATGCCACATTCTGAACTCATACACAACATGTTCATAAGTAATGCCACGTTCTGATCTCATACACAACATGTTCATAAGTAGGTGTGTCCCCTTAAGGTAATGTTCATTTTCTGAATATAAATGCATTATGTATGAATGGTTATGACTGTGTTATGAATGTGTTTTAGGGGTTATAAGTACTCATCTTTAATGAGCCTTTTTAATTTAACCTTTATTTAACTAGGCAATGGCGGCCTAGGAACAGTGGGTTAACTGCCTTGTTCAGGGGCAGAACGACAGATTTTTACCATGTCAGCTCGGGGGATTCAATCTAGCAACCTTTTGGTCACTGGCCCAACGCTCCAACCACTAGGCTTCCTGCCGCCCCAAATAGATTTTATTCATACGTTTCCACTGAAACCGCTTCTACCAGAGCCCACAGAGGCCAGAAAAGACAACTCTATTCTGTTCTTTAAATCCATTTGTCATGATACAGTAACAGTATATTGCTTTACCAGGTCCGTGTCATAGAGCCATATCTGTCCATCAGTTTGTCAAACTGATGACAATCAATAGATAGTACTCCCTGAGCAGTCAACAGCGGTCATCAATCCACATATAATTGAACATAATATCGGTCGCCGTGCTTCTGACTTCATTGTAAAACACATTACCGGTTTATACGTCAGACAAGACTGATGTATTTATCCTATTGATGCTGCTGCATCTGAATTCAAATAACATTTAGATATTTCACAACTATTACGGTGTTAGTCACTCGTATCTCAAAAATAATGTTATTTCTCTATAAATGACCAGGGTGAATTTAAACCCCAACCCGTCGCCATGGACAGAGGATGGTGAATTACTTGGTGGTATGACGTGTTGTCCTGTATGATGTTTTGAAGGGCTGGCAGAGAGATATTAATATACTATAGTAAGGCAAGTCTCGCCGTGGGCAAAAGGAATCGCGTTCCACCTCAGAATACTCATCCTCTCTTTTCAGGAGGTGGATTTTGCAATCAACAGAAATGCTCTCTGAGTCTGAGCCCCTGTCACACGCAAACGCACGGATGCAGGCTCTCTCTCTCTCTCTCTCTCTCTCTCTCTCTCTCTCTCTCTCTCTCTCTCTCTCTCTCTCTCTCTCTCTCACACACACACACACACACACACACAAACACACACACTCCTCCCCCCTTCCTCCACAGACACACTGGTAGTGCGAGTACAGTGTATAGAGAATGAGTCAGGGATTAGGGAGACGGCCTGTCCCCTGTCATAACACTGGGTTTCTGAAGATAAACAGACTGCCGTCCTGACACTGAGGAACATTAGACACCGCTCTCATTGCCTCTTTATCAATTCACACATTTCAATTCACATCGCTGTAATGCAAACCAAGCGGAGGTATCATCTCTGTAAATACTATGGGGTGGGGGGGGTACGTGCGTGTGGCGTGCGTGTGTTAGTATGCGTGTGTGTATGTCCGGGGTAATGCTTCTTATCCAAACATGTTATCAGGTGAATAGGTTGTGGTTAACACTGGTTGACACTGGCTAGGAATGACCTCTCAAAACACCTATTATTCAATGTTCCATCTTACAAGGACATGTCAACAACATACCAGTACTTAACGCATTGCTCAAAATCGACATTCCTATGCACGTAACCTATTACCCTGGCTTTGTTACCAGCACGTTTACCTTAATAAAACCATAAGAAAAGTCCTTGACATGAGTTCAAATCTCTCTGCTCGCAGTAAGAGATAGATAGAGCGAATCTGTCTTCCCCAGATGAGTACGAGCCGCCCAGATAAAAAGC
This sequence comes from Oncorhynchus kisutch, assembly GCF_002021735.2. NCBI lineage: Eukaryota > Metazoa > Chordata > Actinopteri > Salmoniformes > Salmonidae > Oncorhynchus > Oncorhynchus kisutch. Next base: position 49,743 of record NW_022263397.1, on the reverse strand, counting down.
AGGGATTCAGATAGTCAGTTTGTCTGATAATAAATGAACGAATTGGAGACGAATTGAGACATGTAAAGTTGGGAAAGAATCTATAAATATAAGGTGTCAGCCCTTTTAGAGAGGGGGTAAAGAGACAGGGAAGACGACTGCTCTCCAGAGTCATTAGAGGGGGTGATGTTGTGGGGTGATCTGACTGTGCTTGTGTCTTGTTGCGTCTGTACCCTGTCTACTGCAGTATCACCAGGTGGTTATTATAGCTGTAGAACAACACTCAGCGTGGGCAAGGAGACAGGGGGAGGGGGGAGGGGAGGAGAGGAGGGGGAGGAGAGAGGGGGGAGGGGGGAGGAGAGAGGGAGGGAGGGGGAGGAGAGAGGGGGGAAGGGGGAGGGGGAGGAGAGAGGGAGGGAGGGGGGGGGGGGAGAGGGGGGAGGAGGGGGAGGGGGGAAAGAGGGGAGGGGGAGGAGAGAGGGGAGGGGGGAAGGAGAGATGGGGGAGGAGAGAGGGGGAGGGGGGAAGGAGAGATGGGGGAGGGGAGAGGGTCAGGAAGGAGGAAAGAGAGAGGGAAGTTACTGTCTCCACACAAACTCCCCGACAGACAGACAGCCAGCAACAGATCTGATCCTTCCTACAGCCAGCAACAGATCTGATCCTTCCTACAGCCAGCAACAGATCTGATCCTTCCTACAGCCAGCAACAGATCTCAGGGCTTGTCTTCACTTCCTCTATTCCCAGTGCAACAAGCTCCGCTTTGCTCTTGGTACATTTTCTATTAAATGAACCATCATGTGTTTGACCGAGCCCTTTTTGCAAACACAACTTCTCTCACTCAAGGGAAATATGGAAAGGAATGAGCTGATATCTTTCTTGTAAAGCAAGGTGACTGGTACTGTAACACCTTAGAGGTTGGACTATGTTAACACTGATGTTGTTTCAGTTTGTTAGCTCACTGTTCTATGTGGGAATAGCTTCCATAGCTACTCTTGTCTCAATTTGCACTCTGATAGGGTCTGTGTCAGAATAAATAATTGAATATGCCTCGTTGGCAGGGTATCAAATCATATCAAATCAAATGTATTTATATAGCCCTTCGTACATCAGCTGATATCTCAAAGTGCTGTACAGAAACCCAGCCTAAAAACCCAAACAGCAAGCAATGCAGGTGTAGAAGCACGATGGCTAGGAAAAACTCCCTAGAAAGGCCAAAACCTAGGAAGAAACCTAGAGAGGAACCAGGCTATGTGGGGTGGCCAGTACTCTTCTGGCTGTGCCGGGTGGAGATTATAACAGAACATGGCCAAGATGTTCAAATGTTCATAAATGACCAGCATGGTCGAATAATAATAATCACAGGCAGAACAGTTGAAATTTGACGTCGACATGGGACAGCAAGGAGTCATCATGTCAGGTAGTCCTGAGGCATGGTCCTAGGGCTCAGGTCCTCAGAGAGAGAGAAAGAAAGAGAGAAAGAGAGAATTAGATAATGGTGTTCCAAAAAAGGTCCAGTCGCCAGGACCATAAATACAAATTCCATCTAGACACTGTTGCCCTAGAGCACACAAAAAACTATACATACCTTGGCCTAAACATCAGCGCCACAGGTAACTTCCACAAAGCTGTGAACGATCTGAGAGACAAGGCAAGAAGGGAATTCTATGCCATCAAAAGGAACATAAATTTCAACATACCAATTAGGATCTGGCTAAAAATACTTGAATCAGTCAGAGAGCCCATTGCCCTTTACAGTTGTGAGGTCTAGGGTCCGCTCACCAACTCACCAAATTGAGACTCTGCATACAGAATTCTGCAAAAATATACTCTGTGTACAACGTAAAACACCAAATAATGCATGCAGCATTATGCGGCAGAATACCTGACCACTGTGACTGACCCAAACTTAAGGAAAGCCTTGACTATGTACAGACTCAGTGAGCATAGCCTTGCTATTGAGAAAGGCCGCCGTAGACAGACCTGGCTCTCAAGAGAAGACAGGCTATGTGCACACTGCCCACAAAATGAGGTGGAAACTGAGCTGCACTTCCTAACCTCCTGTCCAACGTATGACCATATTAGAGAGACATATTTCCCTCAGATTACACAGATCCACAAAGAATTTGAAAACAAATCCAATTTTGATAAACTCTCATATCTACTGAGTGAAATTCCACAGTGTGCCATCACAGCGGCAAGATTTGTGACCTGTTGCCACAAGAAAAGGGCAACCAGTGAAGAACAAACACCATTGTAAATACAACCCATATTTATGCTTATTTATTTTATCTTGTGTTCTTTAACCATTTGTATATGTGTATAATATGTATATATATGTATATATGTATAATATGACATTTGTAATGTCTTTATTGTTTTGAAATTTCCGTATGTGTAATGTTTACTGTTCATTTTTATTGTTTATTTCACTTTTGTATATTATCTACCTCACTTGCTTTGGCAATGTTAACACATGTTTCCCATGCCAATAAAGCCCCTTGAATTGAATTGAATTGAATTGAATTGAAATTGAATTGAGAGCATACTTAAATTCACACAGGACACCGGATAGGACAGGAGAAGTTCTCCAGATATAACAAACTGGCAGAATAACAATATGAACAATATAACAATATGAACACTAGACAATCATGTAATATCTGTACTTGCAGCTCTGCGAGCAATCAATACACTGTGTTGGTTAAAGTCAATGCTCATGGGTGTTGTCTTCTATTGGTCTGAGTGCTCTGGGTACTGACGCACCTTCACACAGGAAGGAACGATAGAGAGAGAGAGGGGGGAGGAGAAGGAAGATAGAGAAAACAGGTAGAGATATAAGACAAGAGCGAGAGAGAGAGAGAGACAGAGAGAGAGAGAGAGAGAGAGAGAGAGAGAGAGAGAGAGAGAGAGATGGAGAGCAAGACAGACAGAGAGAAAGAAATAAAGAAAGTGTGAGAGAGAGAGAGAGAGAGAGAGAGAGAGAGAGAGACACAGAGACACAGAGACACAGAGAGAGGGGAGGAGAAGGAAGATAGAGAAAACAGGTAGAGATATAAGACAAGAGAGAGAGAGAGAGAGACAGAGAGAGAGAGAGAGAGAGAGAGAGAGAGAGATGGAGAGCAAGACAGACAGAGAGAAAGAAAGAAAGTGAGAGAGAGAGAGAGAGAGAGAGAGAGAGAGAGAGAGACACAGAGACACAGAGACACAGAGACACAGAGAGAGAGAGACAGAGAGACAGAGAGAGAGAGAAAAAGAGAGACAGCGAGAGAGACAGAGAGAGAGAGATGGAGAGACACAGAGAGAGAGAGAGAGATGGAGAGCAAGACAGACAGAGAGAAAGAAAGAAAGTGAGAGAGGGTGTTGTGACTATAAGCAAAAACATTGACTTGCTTTCATTTTAACGATGAAGAGAATTCTCAATGGTTTTGTCAGTACCACTCTCCTCGGTGACGATAATCTAATTCTGCAGAAGTTGCAGGCGAGTTGTAACTAACGCGGCTTTCAGTTTAAATCAGATCAGGCAAAATCACACACAGGCAAGGCAAGGGCACACACCCTTACACCCTTACACACTCCCCCATCCTCTTTGCCACCGTTTTTCACTGTTGTGGGGATGTGTGACATCTGTACATCTGTATCTGTAGAGAAAAGGGTTCCAGAAGGGTTATTCAGCTGTCCCCATAAGAGAACCCTTTTGGGTCCAGGAAGAACCGTCTGTGGAAAGGGTTCCAGAAGGGTTATTCAGCTGTCCCCATAAGAGAACCCTTTTGGGTCCAGGAAGAACCGTCTGTGGAAAGGGTTCCAGAAGGGATATTCAGCTGTCCCCATAAGAGAACCCTTTTGGGTCCAGGAAGAACCGTCTGTGGAAAGGGTTCCAGAAGGGTTATTCAGCTGTCCCCATAAGAGAACCCTTTTGGGTCCAGGAAGAACCGTCTGGGGAAAGGGTTCCAGAAGGGTTATTCAGCTGTCCCCATAAGATAACCCTTTTGGGTCCAGGAAGAACCGTCTGTGGAAAGGGTTCCAGAAGGGTTATTCAGCTGTCCCCATAAGAGAACCCTTTTGGGTCCAGGAAGAACCGTCTGTGGAAAGGGTTCCAGAAGGGATATTCAGCTGTCCCCATAAGAGAACCCTTTTGGGTCCAGGAAGAACCGTCTGTGGAAAGGGTTCCAGAAGGGTTATTCAGCTGTCCCCATAAGAGAACCCTTTTGGGTCCAGGAAGAACCGTCTGTGGAAAGGGTTCCAGAAGGGTTATTCAGCTGTCCCCATAAGAGAACCCTTTTGGGTCCAGGAAGAACCGTCTGTGGAAAGGGTTCCAGAAGGGTTATTCAGCTGTCCCCATAAGAGAACCCTTTTGGGTCCAGGAAGAACCGCCTGTGGAAAGGGTTCCAGAAGGGTTATTCAGCTGTCCCCATAAGAGAACCCTTTTGGGTCCAGGAAGAACCATCTGTGGAAAGGGTTCTATATTGATCCCAAAAGGGATCTATCTGGAACCAAAAAGGGTTCTTCAAAGGGTTCTCCTATGGGGACAGCCGAAGAACCCTTTTATGTTCTAGATATCACTCTTTTTCTAAGAGTGTATGCTAGGCTAGTTCCTTCAGGCAAACCTACTGGGTCTCTCTTGACGATGGTTTGTTTACTGACAGGGCCATTTGACCATAAGCTAAGGGTCTCCTTTGAAAAGTTTGATTAGGAGAGATTTAATTTATACTCAGTTAAGTGTGTGTGTGTGTCTGTGTGTGTGTGTTTTTACTTACAGCATGGGGCATATTTGAGTTTACACACCATAGAGCATCAAATGATTTAATCAATTTAAGGTCAGCGGGAGTAATGATGAGTGTGTGTGTGTGTGTACGTGCATGTGGGTGGCATAATTTACTGCAAGACTTCTGTCACATTTGTGCAACTATACTCTGTCCTTTGTTCCTAGTAAATCCACAGAATCACATTAGAGAAATAGAAAGAATGAGAAGAGGAAGAAAAAGTAGAGAGAGAATGAGAAGAAAAAGAGAGAGAAAGAAGAGAGTAGAGAAAGAGAGAAGACAGCGGGAGAGCAACAAAGAGAAGAGAGAATAGCGAGAGAGAGAGGGAAGAGAGTAGAGAGAGAGAAGAGTGAGACAGAGAGAGAGAGAGAGAGAGAGAATAGAGAGAGAGGGAAGAGAGTAGAGAGAGAGAGAAGAGAGTAGAGAGAGAGGGAAGAGAGTAGAGAGAGAAGAGAGAGAGAAGAGAGAGACAGAGAGAGAGAGAAGAGAGAGAGAGAGAGAGAGAAGAGATAGAGAGACAGAGAGAGAGAAGAGAGAGACAGAGAGAGAGAGAAGAGAGAGACAGAGAGAGACAGAGAGAAGAGAGAGAGAGACAGAGAGAGAGAGAAGAGAGAGACAGAGAGAGAGAGAGAGAGAGAGAGAGCGAGAGACAGAGAGAGAAAAACATACGACATTATAAAATCCATGTACACAAACAACAAGTGTGCGGTTAAAATTGGCAAAAATCACACACATTTCTTCACACAGGGTCGTGGGGTTAGACAGGGATGCAGCTTAAGCCCCACCCTCTTCAACATATATATCAACGAATTGGCGCGGGCACTAAAAAAGTCTGCAGCACCCGGCCTCCCCCTGCTAGAATCCGAAGTCAAATGTCTGCTGTTTGCTGATGATCTGGTGCTTCTGTCACCAACCAAGGAGGGCCTACAGCAGCACCTAGATCTTATGCACAGATTCTGTCAGACCTGGGCCCTGACAGTAAATCTCAGTAAGACCAAAATAATGGTGTTCCAAAAAAGGTCCAGTCACCAGGACCACAAATACAAATTCCATCTAGACACTGTTGCCCTAGAGCACACAAAAAACTATACATACCTTGGCCTAAACATCAGCACCACAGGTAACTTCCACAAAGCTGTGAACGATCTGAGAGACAAGACAAGAAGGGCATTCTATGCCATCAAAAGAAACATAAATTTCAACATACCAATTAGGATTTGGCTAAAAATACTTGAATCAGTCATAGAGCCCATTGCCCTTTATGGTTGTGAGGTCTGGGGTCCGCTCACCAACCAAGACTTCACAAAATGGGACAAACAAAATTGAGACTCTGCACGCAGAATTCTGCAAAAATATCCTCCGTGTACAACGTAGAACACCAAATAATGCATGCAGAGCAGAATTAGGCTGATACCCACTAATTATCAAAATCCAGAAAAGAGCTGTTAAATTCTACAACCACCTAAAAGGAAGCGATTCACAAACCTTCCATAACAAAGCCATCACCTACAGAGAGATGAACCTGGAGAAGAGTCCCCTAAGCAAGCTGGTCCTGGGGCTCTGTTCACAAACACAAACACACACTACAGAGCCCCAGGACAGCAGCACAATTAGACCCAACCAAATCATGAGAAAACAAAAAGATAACTACTTAACACATTGGAAAGAATTAACAAAAAAACTGAGCAAACTAGAATGCTATTTGGCCCTACACAGAGAGTACACAGCGGCAGAATACCTGACCACTGTGACTGACCCAAAATTAAGGAAAGCCTTGACTATGTACAGACTCAGTGAGCATAGCCTTGCTATTGAGAAAGGCCGCCGTAGGCAGACATGGCTCTCAAGAGAAGACAGGCTATGTGCTCACTGCCCACAAAATGAGGTGGAAACTGAGCTGCACTTCCTAACCTCCTGCCCAATGTATGACCATATTAGAGAGACATATTTCCCTCAGATTACACAGATCCACAAAGAATTCGAAAACAAATCCAATTTTGAAAAACTCCCATATCTACTGGGTGAAATTCCACAGTGTGCCATCACAGCAGCAAGATTTGTGACCTGTTGCCACGAGAAAAGGGCAACCAGTGAAGAACAAACACCATTGTAAATACAACCCATATTTATGCTTATTTATTTTATATTGTGTCCTTTAGCCATTTGTACATTGTTAGAACACTGTATATATATATAATATGACATTTGTAATGTCTTTACTGTTTTGAAACTTCTGTATGTGTAATGTTTACTGTTAATTTTTGTTGTTTTTCACTTTATATATTCACTTTGTATGTTGTCTACCTCACTTGCTTTGGCAATGTTAACACATGTTTCCCATGCCAATAAAGCCCTTGAATTGAATTGAATTGAATTGAGAGACAGAGAGAGAGAGAAGAGAGAGACAGAGAGAGAGAGAGAAGAGAGAGACAGAGAGAGAGAGAGAGACAGAGAGAGAGAGAGAGAGAGAAGAGAGAGACAGAGAGAGAGAAGAGAGAGAGAGAGAGAGAGAGAGAAGAGAGTGAGAGAGAGACAGAGAGAGAGAGAAGAGACAGAGAGAGAGAGAAGAGAGAGACAGAGAGAGAGAGCGAGAGAGAGAGAGACAGAGAGAGAGAAGAGAGAGACAGAAAGAGAGAGAAGAGAGAGAGAGAGAGAGAGAGAGAGAGAGAGAGAAGAGAGAGAGAAGAGAGAGAGAGAGAGTGAGAGAGAGAGAGATAGAGAGAGAGAGAAGAGAGAGAGAGAGAGAAGAGAGAGACAGAGAGAGAGAGAAGAGAGAGAGAGAGAGAGAGAGAGAGAGAAGAGAGAGAGACCGAGAGAGACAGAGAGAGAGAGAGAGAGAGAGAGAGCATGCTGTGTTGACTCTCATTCCGTGTGATGGTTCCCTCTACCCCCACTACATACATCTGATTCACTTTGCTGTAACATAACACAACAGTCTGTTCTAAGGAACCTTATTGTGTTGGAGTTTAAGATATGCGTCTGTGGGTGTGAACGCGCTTGTGTGTGTGTGTGTGTGTGTTGTGTGTGTGGTGTGTGTGTGTGTGTGTGTGTGTGTGTGTGTGTGTGTGTGTGTGTGTGTGTGTGTGTGTGTGTGTGTGTGTGTGTGTGTGTGTGTGTTTGTGTGTTATGTATGTAGGAACATTGGATGCATAACACCTTAGATGGAGTGTTTTCATCCACCTTTACAGTATGTAATGATGTCCGGATCACTGTTAACACTGGTTGGAACCAGGAGCCCCTCAATTAAGGCACAGCATGTGTACATATACAACAAGATGAAATGGGGGAGAAAGAGGGTGAGATGGAGAGAGGGAGCAGAGAAAAGGACAGAGAGAGAAAGAAGGAGAGATGATGTGAGGGAGGGAGGTAGAGGGAGGGAAGGGGACAGAGAGAGAAAGAAGGAGAGATGAAGTGAGGGAGGGAGGTAGAAGGAGGGAAGGGGACAGAGAGAGAAAGAAGGAGAGATGAAGTGAGGGGGGGAGGTAGAGGGAGGGAAGGGGACAGAGAGAGAAAGAAGGAGAGATGATGTGAGGGAGGGAGGTAGAGGGAGGGAAGGGGACAGAGAGAGAAAAAAGGAGACAGAGAGAGAGGTCAGTTGAGTAAAGAGATGAAGGGATGAAAACCAACTTGATCTCATAGTTGTTGAAGAGAGAGAGGGAGACAGAAAGAGACATTTGAGAGTAGACAGATGCCTCTCCATCCTCACTGTGGTAACCTATAGAGTAATATGAGTGAGTCTATGTTAACCCCTCGGGTCTCCTCAACCCTGTCTGTGGTGGGGGGAGTCTATGTTAACTCCTCGGGTCTCCTCTACCCTGTCTGTGGTGGGGGGGGGAGTATATGTTAGCCCCCCGGGTCTCCTCTACTCTGTCTGTGGTGGGGGGGGGGGAGTATATGTTAGCCCCCCGGGTCTCCTCTACCCTGTCTGTGGTGGGGGGGAGAGAGTATATGTTAGCCCCCCGGGTCTCCTCTACCCTGTCTGTGGTGGGGGGGGGGAGAGTATATGTTAGCCCCCGGGTCTCCTCTACCCTGTCTGTGGTGGGGGGGGGAGAGTATATGTTAGCCCCCCGGGTCTCCTCTACCCTGTCTGTGGTGGGGGGGAGAGTATATGTTAACCCCTCGGGTCTCCTCAACCCTGTCTGTGGTGGGGGGGGAGAGTATATGTTAGCCCCCCGGGTCTCCTCTACCCTGTCTGTGGTGGGGGGGAGAGTATATGTTAGCCCCCCGGGTCTCCTCTACCCTGTCTGTGGTGTGGGGAGTGCTCCACATTTTCAATGCTAATATGTTAGCATTCTAGCTAATAGGGAATTAGGCTAACTGTAGGTTTTTGCTAGCTTTTCTGTTCGAATAGGCCCATAGTTATTTAAAAAAGTTAATGTTGGTAATGAAGGATTTTCTTTTAAAAGGACTGTCTTTTGGGGCATATTTTCACTGGTGACTGTTTTTGTTAGTTTATACATTTTTATATGGGCTCTTTCATCTGAATATGTGAATCAATTTCTGAATTTGGCTAAAAGTAGGATAAAAATGGGACAAAAACGACTAGCCTTTCATTTAGTTTTCATTAGCATCAAACAGCCCTCAATAAGCTGCTACCTTTTGTTAGTCACTATAATGTATTCATAGTTCCACAGTCATCTATTTACAACAGTGTCAGCTCCCAGAGGAATTTGTTGAGCTTTTATTTATGGATACATTTTATGCTAAAAATATATTCCTTATTGAGTGGCAAGGCAGAACCTGTGGCGAGGTTTTGTCTATTTCCATGTCTCTGCGTAGTGTAGACGACTCGCATGCTTTCAAACACATTGTGAAACACCCTTGATCTGCATGCCTTTGTTTCATGGAGAAGGCACAAGCATGCATAATGGAAACTATTTTCAGAATTATTTTTTTTGCCTGCATAATTTAGTTGTTGGTATGATTAACAAAGCTGTGAATCACTCAGTGTGCATTCAACTGCCTCTGACTAACTGTAGTCTCTCTCTCCCTCCCTCACTACCTCTATTCATCCCTCCATCCTTCCATTCCCTCCTTTTTCAGCCATCTATCCGTCTTGTAGAGGTTTGAGGGTCCACCTCTCGGCCAATACGACTGTCTCTGCAATCTCCTCCTCCCTCCGGGCCCTCTCCCCTTTCCCCCATTCCTATATTCCCTCTCTCTCTCCTCCCTCCATCCCCCCACTCCTCCCTCTCTCCTTTCCCCCCCTCCCTATATCCCTTATTATATCTCTCTCTCTCCCTCCTTCCATCCCCCCACTCCTCCTCTCCCCCTCCCTATATCCCTATTATATCCCTCTCATCTCCCTCCCTCCATCCCCCCACTCCTCCCTCTCCCCCCTCCCTATTCCCTTATTATATCCCTCTCTCTCTCTCTCCCTCCCTCCATCCCCCACTCCTCCCTCTCTCCTTATCTCGCTCTATCCCTCTTTCTCCTTACATCCTCCATTCCTCCATCCTTCCCTCCATCCCTCCTCCATCCTTCCCTCTAATCCCTCCTCCATCCTTCCTCTATCCCTCCTCTATCCTTCCCTCTATCCCTCCTCATCCTTCCTTCTATCCCTCTCATCCTTCCCTCCCTCTATCCCTCCTCCATCCTTCCTCCCTCTATCCCTCTCCATCCTTCCCTCATATCCCTCCTCCATCCTTCCCTCTATCCCTCCTCCATCCTTCCCTCTATCCCTCCTCCATCCTTCCCTCTATCCCTCCTCCATCCTTACCCTCTATCCCTCCTCCATCCTTCCCTCTATCCCTCCTCCATCCTTCCCTCTATCCCTCCTCCATCCAACCTTCTATCCCTCCTCCATCCTTACCTCTATCCCTCCTCCCATCCTTACCTCTATCCCTCCTCCATCCCTCCCTCTTCTAGATCTTTGAAGGGGCTGACACACTGCTGTGCAGGATGATGTAATCCCATGTGAAACAGCAACGTCACTCTCAGAGTTTGAGGATTAACGGTGCTCGGCTGTAAGTGTCTCATCTTCGCCCCGGCGACTTCACAGCACTTGTCATTTCCTCTGGTGTGTGTGCAGTGTGTGTGTGTGTGTGCGTGCATGTGTTGTGTGTGTGTTGCGGTGGGGACACGTGAAGATGTTAATACAAATAGTGGGTTAAGGAGCTTTAGTTGAGAACTAAATTTAGAGCCCTCCGATGCACTTCCACTACGCTTGTACGCACACACACACACACACACACACACACACACACACCACACACACAGCACACACACACACACACACACACACACACACACACACACACACATACACACGCACTCACCTCTCTCGCTCAATACCCTCCCATGATTGGCTCTTCTTCTCCCTGGCCCTTCACTCCAACAGTGGAAGCCCCCTGGTCCATTGAGATAACGTAGCTGTTGGATGAAGTCACTAGGAATGCTTGACATTATAGAACTAGACACTATTGTGTAGCTATATGCAGCTACACACTATAGAATGAAAGAGTCTGCATGGTTCAAATGACTGTAGTATCTCTCGTTGAATGGGATAGTGCTTGTGTTGGATAATTCTTTTATTGGCAGGAATGACGGCTGGTTGAATTTGTCAGCTGGTTGTTGCCGGGGAAGTGTGGCCTCGTTTCTTAGAGAATAGGCAGGGTAAATTTAGGCTGCCACTGTTTTACAAAGGATCTTCTCATGTTTTCTCCCATTCTGTTATCTACATGCACACAGTAGCTGACACTGGAACAGTTTCAACTGTCTTGACCCACAGCTTGGACTGAGATATGGTTCAGGATAGTTTTTACACAGTAGCGAGTTTGCATGAAAATCCAATTCAAGTGTCATCATAGACTAATGTCCTAATGTCCTGCTGTATATCACTAGCTCTCACCTACAACAGAGAACAGTTCAAGGGCTTATTATAATGCAAGCCTATGTTTGTTATTTAACTAGGCAAGTCAGTTAAGAACAAATTCTTGTTTACAATGACGGCCTACCGCAGCCAAACCCAGACGACGCTGGGCCAATTGTGCACCACCCCTATGGGACTCCAAACATGGCCAGTTGTGATACTGCCTGGAATTGAACGCAGGGTCTGTAGTAACGCCTCTAGCACTGAGACGCTGCACCACTCGGGAGCCATGTCTGTCAGGTGCTGAGTTCATTGTCCTACAGCGACCCAACAGCCCCCTTTGTATACGTCTTTTCTCTCAGTCCGTCGACACGCTATCTCTCCTCCTCCACTGCCTCTCTCAGCACGCCGTCGACACGCTATCTCTCCTCGCCACTGCCTTCTTCTCAGCACGCCGTCGACACGCTATCTCTCCTCCGCCACTGCCTTCTCTCAGCATGCCGTCGACACGCTATCTCTCCTCCGCCACTGGGGGCCTTTCTTCAGCACGCCGTCGACTCACGCTTCTCTCCTCCGGCCACTGCCTTCTCTCAGCACGCCGTCGACACGCTATCTCTCCTCCGCCACTGCCTCTCTCAGCACGCCGTCGACNTGTGTGTGTGTGTGTGCGTGCATGTGTGTGTGTTGATGTGTTGCGGTGGGACACGTGAAGATGTTAATACAATAGTGGTTAAGGAGCTTTAGTTGAGAACTAAATTTAGAGCCCCTCCGATGCACTTCCACTACGCTTGTACGCACCACACACACACACACACACACACACACACACACCCACACACACACACACACACACACACCACACACCACACACACACACACACACATACACACGCACTCACCTCTCTCCTCAATACCCTCCATGATTGGCTTTCTTCTCCCCTGGCCCTTCACTCCAACAGTGGAAGCCCCCCTGGTTCCATTGAGATAACGTAGCTGTTGGATGAAGTCACTAGGAATGCTTGACATTATAGAACTAGACACTATTGTGTAGCTATATGCACTACACACTATAGAATGAAAGAGTCTGCATGGTTCAAATGACTGTAGTATCTCTCGTTGAATGGGGATAGTGCTTGTGTTGGATAATTCTTTTATTGGCAGGAATGACGGCTGGTTGAATTTGTCAGCTGGTTGTTGCCGGGGAAGTGTGGCCTCGTTTCTTAGAGAATAGGCAGGGTAAATTTAGGCTGCCACTGTTTTACAAAGGATCTTCTCATGGTTTTCTCTCCCATTCTGTTTATCTACATGCACAGTAGCTGACACTGGAACAGTTTCAACTGTCTGACCACAGCTTGGACTGAGATATGGTTCAGGATAGTTTTTACACAGTAGCGAGTTGCATGAAAATCCAATTCAAGTGTCATCATAGACTAATGTCCTAATTCCTGCTGTAATATCACTAGCTCTCACCTACAACAGAGAACAGTTCAAGGGCTTATTATATGCAAGCCTATGTTGTTATTTAACTAGGCAAGTCAGTAAGAACAAATTCTTGTTTACAATGACGGCCTACCGCAGCCAAACCCAGACGACGCTGGGCCAATTGTTGCACCACCCTATGGGACTCCCCAACATGGCCAGTTGTGATACTGCCTGGAATTGAACCAGGGTCTGTAGTAACGCCTCTAGCACTGAGACGCTGCACCACTCGGGAGCCATGTCTGTCAGGTGCTGCCTTCATTGTCCTACCCAGCGACCCCAACAGCCCCCTTTGTATTACGTCTTTCCTCTCTCAGTCCGTCGACACGCTATCTCTCCTCCTCCACTCCTCCACTCCTTCTCAGCACGCCGTCGACACGCTATCTCTCCTCCGCCACTGCCTTCTCTCAGCACGCGTCGTCGACACGATCTCTCTCCTCCGCCACTGCCTTCTCTCAGCATGCCGTCGACACGCTATCTCTCTCCGCCACTGCCTTCTCTCAGCACGCCGTCGACACGCTCTCTCTCCCTCCGCCACTGCCTCTCTCAGGCACGCCGTCGACACGCTATCTCTCCTCCGCCACTGCCTTCTCTCAGCACGCCGTCGACACGCTATCTCTCCTCCGCCACTGCCTTCTCTCAGCACGCCGTCGACCCGCTATCTCTCCTCCCTCCTCCTCCACTTCTCTCAGCACGCCGTCGACAACGCTATCTCTCCTCCGCCACTGCCTTCTCTCAGCACGCCGTCCGAGACGCTATCTCTCCTCCGCCACTGCCTTCTCTCGGCATGCCGTCGACACTCTATCTCTCCTCCGCCACTGCCTTCTCTCAGCGCCGTCGACACGCCTATCTCTCCTCCTCCCTGCCACTGCCTTCTCTCAGCACGCCGTCGACACGCTATCTCTCCTCCGCCACTGCCTTCTCTCTCAGCACGCCGTCGACACGCTATCTCTCCTCCGCCACTGCCTTCTCTCAGCACGCCGTCGACACGCTATCTCTCCTCCGCCACTGCCTTCTCTCAGCACGCCGTCGACACGCTATCTCTCCTCCGCCACTGCCTTCTCTCAGCATGACGTCGACACGCTATCTCTCCTCCTCCACTGCCTTCTCTCAGCACGCCGTCGACACGCTATCTCTCCTCCGCCACTGCCTTCCCTCGGCATGTCGTCGACACGCTATCTCTCCTCCTCCACTGCCTTCTCTCAGCACGCCGTCGACACTATCTCTCCTCCGCCACTGCCTTCTCTCAGCACGCCGGCGACACGACTCTATCTCTCCTCCGCCACTGCCTTCTCTCAGCATGCCGGCGACACGCTATCTCTCCTCCGCCAACTGCCTTCTCTCAGCACGCCGTCGACACGCTATCTCTCCCTCCGCCACTGCCTTCTCTCAGCACGCCGTCGACACGCTATCTCTCCTCCGCCACTGCCTTCCTCTCAGCACGCCGTCGACACGCTATCTCTCCTCCTCCACTGCCTTCTCTCAGCACGCCGTCGACACGCTATCTCTCCTCCTCCACTGCCTTCTCTCAGCACGCCGTCGACACGCTATCTCTCCTCCGCCACTGCCTTCTTCAGCATGCCGGCGACACGCTATCTCTCCTCCGCCACTGCCTTCTCTCAGCACGCCGTCGACACGCTATCTCTCCTCCGCCACTGCCTTCTCTCAGCACGCCGTCGACACGCTATCTCTCCTCCGCCACTGCCTTCTCTCAGCACGCCGTCGACACGCTATCTCTCTCCCCGCCACTCGCCTTCTCTCAGCACGCCGTCGACACGCTATCTCTCCTCCGCCACCTGCCTTCTCTCAGCACGCCGTCGACACGCTATCTCTCCTCCGCCACTGCCTTCTCTCAGCACGCCGTCGACACGCTATCTCTCCTCCGCCACTGCCTTCTCTCAGCATGACGTCGACACGCTATCTCTCCTCCGCCACTGCCTTCTCTCAGCACGCCGTCGACACGCTATCTCTCCTCCGCCACTGCCTTCCTCGGCATGTCGTCGACACGCTATCTCTCCTCCTCCACTGCCTTCTCTCAGCACGCCGTCGACACGCTATCTCTCCTCCGCCACTGCCTTCTCTCAGCATGCCGGCGACACGCTATCTCTCCTCCGCCACTGCCTTCTCTCAGCATGCCGGCGACACCGCTATCTCTCCTCCGCCACTGCCTTCTCTCCAGCACGCCGTCGACACGCTATCTCTCCTCCTCCCACTGCCTTCTCTCTCGGCACGCCGTCGACACGCTATCTCTCCTCCGCCACTGCCTTCTCTCGGCACGCCGTCGACAACGCTATCTCTCCTCCTCCACTGCCTTCTCTCGGCACGCCGTCGACACGCTATCCTCTCTCCGCCACTGCCTTCTCTCAGCACGCCGTCGACACGCTATCTCTCCTCCGCCACTGCCTTCTCTCAGCACGCCGTCGACACGCTATCTCTCCTCCGCCACTGCCTTCTCTCAGCACGCCGTCGACACGCTATCTCTCCCTCCGCCACTGCCTTCTCTCAGCACGCGCCGTCGACACGCTATCTCTCCTCCTCCACTGCCTTCTCTCAGCATGCCGTCGACACGCTATCTCTCCTCCGCCACTGCCTTCTCTCAGCACGCCGTCGACACTCTATCTCTCCTCCGCCACTGCCTTCTCTCAGCACGCCGTCGACACGCTATCTCTCCTCCGCCACTGCCTTCTCTCAGCACGCCGTCGAGACGCTATCTCTCCTCCGCCACTGCCTTCTCTCAGCACGCCGTCGACACGCTATCTCTCTCCTCCGCCACTGCCTTCTCTCAGCACGCCGTCGACACGCTATCTCTCCTCCGCCACTGCCTTCTCTCAGCACGCCGTCGACACGCTATCTCTCCTCCGCCACTGCCTTTTCTCAGCACGCCGTCGACACGCTATCTCTCCTCCGCCACTGCCTTTTCTCAGCACGCCGTCGACACGCTATCTCTCCTCCGCCACTGCCTTTTCTCAGCACGCCGTCGACACGCTATCTCTCCTCCGCCACTGCCTTCTCTCAGCATGTCGTCGACACGCTATCTCTCCTCCTCCACTGCCTTCTCTCAGCACGCCGTCGACACGCTATCTCTCCTCCTCCACTGCCTTCTCTCAGCACGCCGTCGACACGCTATCTCTCCTCCTCCACTGCCTTCTCTCAGCACGCCGTCGACACGCTATCTCTCCTCCGTCACTGCCTTCTCTCAGCACGCCGTCGACACGCTATCTCTCCTCCACCACTGCCTTCTCTCAGCACGCCGTCGACACGCTATCTCTCCTCCCGCCACTGCCTTCTCTCAGCACGCCGTCGACACGCTATCTCTCCTCCGCCACTGCCTTCTTCAGCACACCGTCGACACGCTATCTCTCCTCCGCCACTGCCTTCTCTCAGCACGCCGTCGACACTCTATCTCTCTCCGCCACTGCCTCTCTCAGCAAGCCGTCGACACGCTATCTCTCCTCCGCCACTGCCTTCTCTCAGCCACGCCGTCGACACGCTATCTTCCTCCGCCACTGCCTTCTCTCAGCACGCCGTCGACACGCTATCTCTCCTCCGCCACTGCCTTCTCTCAGCACGCCGTCGATACGCTATCTCTCCTCCGCCACTGCCTTCTCTCAGCACGCCGTCGACACGCTATCTCTCCTCCTCCACTGCCTTCTCTCAGCACGCCGTCGACACGCTATCTCTCCTCCTCCACTGCCTTCTCTCAGCACGCCGTCGACACGCTATCTCTCCTCCTCCACTGCCTTCTCTCAGCACGCCGTCGACACGCTATCTCTCCTCCGCCACTGCCTTCTCTCAGCATGCCGTCGACACGCGATCTCTCCTCCGCCACTGCCTTCTCTCAGCACGCCGTCGACACGCTATCTCTCCTCCGCCACTGCCTTCTCTCAGCACGCCGTCGACACGCTATCTCTCCTCCGCCACTGCCTTCTCTCAGCACGCCGTCGACACGCTATCTCTCCTCCTCCACTGCCTTCTCTCAGCACGCCGTTGACACGCTATCTCTCCTCCGCCACTGCCTTCTCTCAGCATGCCGTTGACACGCTATCTCTCCTCCGCCACTGCCTTCTCTCAGCACACCGTCGACACGCTATCTCTCCTCCGCCACTGCCTTCTCTCAGCACACCGTCGACACGCTATCTCTCCTCCGCCACTGCCTTCTCTCAGCACGCCATCGACACGCTATCTCTCCTCCGCCACTGCCTTCTCTCAGCACGCCGTCAACACTCTATCTCTCCTCCGCCACTGCCTTCTCTCAGCACGCCGTCAACACTCTATCTCTCCTCCGCCACTGCCTTCTCTCAGCACGCCGTCGACACGCTATCTCTCCTCCGCCACTGCCTTCTCTCAGCACGCCGTCGACACGCTATCTCTCCTCCGCCACTGCCTTCTCTCAGCACGCCGTCGACACGCTATCTCTCCTCCGCCACTGCCTTCTCTCAGCACGCCGTCGATACGCTATCTCTCCTCCGCCACTGCCTTCTCTCAGCACGCCGTCGACACGCTATCTCTCCTCCTCCACTGCCTTCTCTCAGCACGCCATCGATAAGACTCCCCCCCCCGCCCTGCTCAGTAGGGAGAAACCATGGCAACTGGCCAACCTCGTGTTGACATCACAGAGCGTTAAATATAACCGCCTCACTATTCATTCCGCGATTTATCCCTAGCTCGCTATAAATACATGCTTTACTCCTGATAATTGTAGCTCCGCCAGGCTTGTTTGGAGGGGAGGAGGGTTAGGGGAAAGGCCTGAAAGTGTGTTTTTCTGCGTGTGTGTGTGTTTGTTCTCCCTCTCTTCCCACTCCTTCTCATTAAGGCTCCATCAGGGAGATCTGTATGCATATTACAGAGAGTTTAGCCTCTATGAGATCATGCTGATCTTAATGATGATGGACTAGACTAGGTCTCTTGTATTTGGAATGCAGGGGTTGTTTCAGTGTACTCTCCTTAGCATGGCAGGATATACAGTATACTTCCTGCTACATTATCTTGAGACATCCATTTGGTTAATTCTGTTGAAATTGTCTCAGCTCTGTGCCTTTGGCTCTGCAGGCTAACATAGTCATTTGGCACACTGGATGAGATCTGGACTCGAACACAAAAGGTCACATTTGCGGGTTTGTGTGAATATAAATACGCTGTTGATAAGAGACTGTTTTCTGTCCATCAGAAGTTCTACTGTGTTTTTGTTTTCAACCAACAGCTGAACTGGGTTGGTGAACATCAGCAGTGTGATGTCTGTGTGATATTTTCTTTGGCCGAAGCTGCATTCTAGTGTGTGGGAGAGAAAGAGACGGTGGCAAGGAAGAGAAAGAAGGACAGGGAGAGGAAGAGAGAGGGAGGAAGAGAGAGAGAGAGGTAGGAAGAGAGAGAGGGAGGAAGAGAGAGAGGGAGGAAGAGAGAGCGGGGTTGAGAGACCGGTGTTGAGAGAGAGGGATTGAGAAAAGGGAGGAAGAGAGAGAGAGGGAGGAAGAGAGAGAGGGATTGAGAAAGAGGGATTGAGAGAGAGGGAGATTGTGTGTGGTTTGGAAGAGGAGGGGAGGGGAGAGGAAGAGAGAGGGAGAGGAAGAGAGAGAGTGAGGGAGAGAGAGAGGGAGAGAGAGGGATTGAGAGAGAGGGAGATTGTGTGGTTTGGAAGAGGAGGGGAGGAGAGAGGAAGAGAGAGGGAGAGGAAGAGAGAGAGTGAGGAAGAGAGAGAGGGAGAGAGAGGGATTGAGAGAGAGGGAGATTGTGTGTGGTTTGGAAGAGGAGGGAAGAGGAAGAGAGAGGAAGAGAGAGAGGGAGGAAGAGAGAGAGGGATTGAGAGAGAGGGAGACTGTGTGTGGTTTGGAAGAGGAGGGAAGAGGAAGGAGGTTGCGTGCCATGAGTCGGCTGGCCTTCCAGCAGCCACTTCCTTCGTCACGGCCCTGGGGGTCTCTGGGGGTCAGTTTAAGGTCGACCAATCACACTGAGAATCACTCATGGTAAGTGGCCTCACTTGCTCTTTAAGTGACGCTGGGCTGACTCCAATGGGATAAAGGGCCTCTGTCTGGGCAGTGTGTGGGGGGGGGGGGCAGTCTGCTGTTTTCCACTATCTATTAATCTAGTCTGGTCTCATTTTAAACCACACACACAGACACACATACACACACACACAGACACACAGACACAGACACACACACACAGACACACAGACACACTCATCCCCTCTAGTCCAGCTACCTCCTCACTAGACATCTCTGACACGCAATGGAATACACACACCTCTCTCTCTCTCTTTGTCTCTCTCTCTCTCTCCTCCCTCTCTCTCTCTCTCTCTCTCTCTCTCTCTCTCCCTCTCTCTCTCTCTCTCTCTCTCTCTCTCTCTCTGAGTGATTACTCACCATCCTAATGGCATTTCCAATGTAACTAATGTTACTGATTGCTACTAATATAACATTTAGCAAAGACTGCTGTAATTTGAGAATTGCCAAATATGTGAGGGCAGCTCAACTTGATAACGCACAACAGTAGAGTTATGGGAAATATGTGATGAAAGGGTTTCCGAGAAGCAAAGAAGGATTACAGTATATATTGGATTGATATCAAGATAAGTAGATTCGTAATCAATGGATATCAAATATTCATACTCTATTTGCAAACGTTTTCCCTGTGGATGAATTTTATAGACTCAGTCCTCTCTGTTGAACAACATCTCTCTCTCTATTTCTCACTTT
This sequence comes from Oncorhynchus kisutch, assembly GCF_002021735.2. NCBI lineage: Eukaryota > Metazoa > Chordata > Actinopteri > Salmoniformes > Salmonidae > Oncorhynchus > Oncorhynchus kisutch. The sequence goes on along the minus strand of NW_022263397.1, from coordinate 30,022 downwards.
CTCTCTCTTTCCCTGTCTCTCCCTCTTTTCTCTCTCCCTGTCTCTCTCTCCGTCCACAGCCTCTCTCTCCCTCTCTCTCACACTCTCTCCCTCTCTCTCTCCCTCTCTCTCACACTCTCTCCCTCTCTCTCCCTGTCTCTCTCTCCGTCCGCAGCCTCTCTCTCCCTCTCTCTCACACTCTCTCCCTCTCTCTCTCTCCCTCTCTCTCACACTCTCTCCCTCTCTCTCCCTGTCTCTCTCTCCGTCCGCATCCTCTCTCTCCCTCTCTCTCCCTGTCTCTCTCTCCGTCCACAGCCTCTCTCTCCCTCTCTCTCCCTGTCTCTCGCCCCGTCCGCAGCCTCTCTCTCCCTCTCTCTCACACTCTCTCGATATTCCGCTTCTGTCAGAATAGCTTTTTGCTACAAGCTTGTATGTGGGTCTAGTGACGGGGTTCAACTACTGTCAAAGATGCATGCTGTGTCTCAATGATTATGGATCCTCAGTATTCTATCCACTGTGTCTTAATGATTATGGTTCCTCAGTATTCTATCCACTGTGTCTCAATGATTATGGATCCTCAGTATTCTATCCACTGTGTCTCAATGATTATGGTTCCTCAGTATTCTATCCACTGTGTCTTAATGATTATGGATCCTCAGTATTCTATCCACTGTGTCTTAATGATTATGGATCCTCAGTATTCTATCCACTGTGTCTTAATGATTATGGATCTGTCACGCCTTGGTCTTAGTATTTTGTGTTTTCTTTAATTATTTGTTCAGGCCAGGGTGTGACATGGGTTTGTGTGTTGTGTTTCGTATTGGGGTTTGTAGTATTTGGGATCGCGGCTGATTAGGGGTGTTGTATAGGTTTGGCTGCCTGAGGCGGTTCTCAATCAGCAGTCAGGTGCTTCTCATTGCCTCTGATTGGGAACCGTATTTAGGTAGCCTGAGTTTCGCTTTGTCTTTCGTGGGTGATTGTTCCTGTCGCTGTGTAGTGTTCACCAGATAGGCTGTAATAAGTTTCACGTTCCGTTTGTTGTTTTTGTATTTATTAAGTTATTTCATGTATCGTCACTTTTTCATTAAAGACATGAGTAACCACCACGCTGCATTTCGGTCCGACTCTCTTTCTACAAACGAAGAACGCCGTTACAGGATCCTCAGTATTCTATCCACTGTGTCTTAATGATTATGGATCCTCAGTATTCTATCCACTGTGTCTTAATGATTATGGATCCTCAGTATTCTATCCACTGTGTCTTAATGATTATGGATCCTCAGTATTCTATCCACTGTGTCTTAATGATTATGGATCCTCAGTATTCTATCCACTGTGTCTTAATGATTATGGATCCTCAGTGTTCTATCCACTGTGTCTTAATGATTATGGATCCTCAGTGTTCTATCCACTGTGTCTTAATGATTATGGATCCTCAGTATTCTATCCACTGTGTCTTAATGATTATGGATCCTCAGTGTTCTATCCACTGTGTCTTAATGATTATGGATCCTCAGTATTCTATCCACTGTGTCTTAATGATTATGGATCCTCAGTATTCTATCCACTGTGTCTTAATGATTATGGATCCTCAGTATTCTATCCACTGTGTCTTAATGATTATGGATCCTCAGTGTTCTATCCACTGTGTCTTAATGATTATGGATCCTCAGTATTCTATCCACTGTGTCTTAATGATTATGGATCCTCAGTATTCTATCCACTGTGTCTTAATGATTATGGATCCTCAGTATTCTATCCACTGTGTCTTAATGATTATGGATCCTCAGTGTTCTATCCACTGTGTCTTAATGATTATGGATCCTCAGTATTCTATCCACTGTGTCTTAATGATTATGGATCCTCAGTGTTCTATCCACTGTGTCTTAATGATTATGGATCCTCAGTGTTCTATCCACTGTGTCTTAATGATTATGGATCCTCAGTATTCTATCCACTGTGTCTTAATGATTATGGATCCTCAGTGTTCTATCCACTGTGTCTTAATGATTATGGATCCTCAGTGTTCTATCCACTGTGTCTTAATGATTATGGATCCTCAGTGTTCTATCCACTGTGTCTTAATGATTATGGATCCTCAGTGTTCTATCCACTGTGTCTTAATGATTATGGATCCTCAGTGTTCTATCCACTGTGTCTTAATGATTATGGATCCTCAGTGTTCTATCCACTGTGTCTTAATGATTATGGATCCTCAGTGTTCTATCCACTGTGTCTTAATGATTATGGATCCTCAGTGTTCTATCCACTGTGTCTTAATGATTATGGATCCTCAGTGTTCTATCCACTGTGTCTTAAGTCTCGTCATATCTGCTTCATTTGCCCTCAAGTGTTTTTTTTACTGTTATCTGTTGCTTGCTAGCTACTCTGCCAACTAGCTTGTTGTTGAGTGAATGTGCTATAAAGCTAAACAGCTAGCTAACTGACTGCCGTGGCTATCCAAAAAGGACCTGTTTTGAAAGGTGGATAATCTTATCCTTTGAAGCTTTGATTTTGAACATTCAAAGCAACTGTGAAACGTC
>NW_022263397.1:0-22500 GCF_002021735.2 Oncorhynchus kisutch | reverse complement strand
CTCTCTCTCTCTCTCTACCACCTGTCCCTCACAATGACATATCACCATGCTGTCCTCCCCCTTGTACACCTCTCCTGTCTGTCCATCTAAAAACAGACAGATCCCTCATCCCTGCAGAGAGCCCAGGTGAGTGAGTGAGAGAGAGAAACACAGAGAGTCAGGCAGAGAGAGAGAGAAACACAGAGAGTCAGGCATAGAGAAGGAGAAACACAGAGAGTCAGGCAGAGAGAGGGAGAAACACAGAGAGTCAGGCAGAGAGAGGGAGAAACACAGAGAGTCAGGCAGAGAGAAGGAGAAACACAGAGTCAGGCAGAGAGAGGGAGAAACACAGAGAGTCAGGCAGAGAGAGGGAGAAACATAGAGAGAGGAGAAACACAGAGAGTCAGGCAGACAGAGGGAGAAAACACAGAGAGTCAGGCAGAGAGAGGGAGAAACACAGAGAGTCAGGCAGAGAGAGAGAGAAACACCGAGAGTCAGGCAGAGAGAGGGAGAAACACAGAGAGTAAGGCAGAGAGAGAGAGAAACACAGAGAGTAAGGCAGAGGAGAGAGAAACACAGAGAGGTCAGGCAGAGAGAGGGAGAAACACAGAGAGTCAGGCAGAGAGAGGGAGAAACACAGAGAGTCAGGCAGAGAGAGGGAGAAACAGAGTCAGGCAGAGAGAGGGAGAAACACAGAGTCAGGCAGAGAGAGGGAGAAACAGAGAGTCAGGCAGAGAGAGGGAGAAACACAGAGTCAGGCAGAGAGAGGGAGAAACACAGAGTCAGGCAGAGAGAGGGAGAAACACAGAGGTCAGGCAGAGAGAGGGAGAAACACAGAGAGTCAGGCAGAGAGAGGGAGAAACAGAGTCAGGCAGAGAGAGGGAGAAACACAGAGTCAGGCAGAGAGAGGGAGAAACAGAGAGTCAGGCAGAGAGAGGGAGAAACACAGAGTCAGGCAGAGAGAGGGAGAAACACAGAGTCAGCAGAGAGAGGGAGAAACAGAAGTCAGGCAGAGAGGGAGAAAACAGAGAGTCAGGCAGAGAGAGGGAGAAACAGAGTCAGGCAGAGAGAGGGAGAAACAGAGTCAGGCAGAGAGAGGGAGAAACAGAGTCAGGCAGAGAGAGGGAGAAACACAGAGAGTCAGGCAGAGAGAGGGAGAAACAGAGAGTCAGGCAGAGAGAGGGAGAACCACAGAGAGTCAGGCAGAGAGAGAGAGAAACACAGAGAGTCAGGCCAGAGAGAGGGAGAACCACAGAGAGTCAGGCAGAGAGAGAGAGAAACAGAAACAGAGAAACAACGGAGAAACAGAGAAACCAAGAGGGAGAGAAGGGAGGAAAAAACATAGAGAGAAATGCATTATGACTGGAGAAGGTTCTAGACCTCACAGGGAGAGGGAGAAGGAGAGGGAGAAAGAAGCTAGGAGAAAAGCAGGGTCCCCATGGTGTTCCAGCCCGAGGCAGGGCGTTAATAAAAGCCTATCAGACGTCTCTCTCCTAGAGGACACACAGTACAGGCATGCACCGAGACACCACAAATAGCTACCACTGAAAGGAACAACTGGCCAGCTAATGTGTTCCCCAAGACAGACAGGGTGAGGGAGAGAGAGAGAAAGAGAGAGACAAAGGGAGCAAGGAGATAGACAGGGTGAGGGAGAGAGAGAGAAAGAGAGGGACAAAGGGAGAAAGGAGATAGACAGGTGGAAAAAGAAGGAGAGAGAACATGGGGGGGAGAGAACAAGAGAGAGAGAACATGGGGGGAGAGAACAAGAGAGAGAGAACATGGGGGGAGAGAACAAGAGAGAGAGAACATGGGGGGGAGAGAACAAGAGAGAGAGAACATGGGGGAGAGAGAGAACAAGAGAGAGAGAACATGGGGGGGAGAGAACAAGAGAGAGAGAACATGGGGGAGAGAGAAAGAGGGTGAGGGAACATGGGGATATAGAAAGAGGTTGAGAGAACATGGAGAGAGAGAAAGAGGGAACATGAGGGAGAGAGAAAGAGGGTGAGGGAACATGGGGGAGAGAGAAAGAGGGAACATGGGGGAGAGAGAAAGAGGGAACATGGGGGAGAGAGAAAGAGGGAACATGGGGGAGAGAGAAAGAGGGTGAGGGAAAATGGGGGAGAGAGAAAGAGGGAACATGGGGGAGAGAAAGAGGGAACGTGGGAGAGAGATAAATAGGGAGAGAGAGAGCAAGTAGAACATGGCAGAGTTTAATCTTGAGTGACTTGCTTACTTTACTGTAATCTGTATTTATTCAAATGGTGCGTGTGTATGTGTGCCTGCCTGTTTCTGAGTGTGTGTGTATGTGCAGGTACCCCTGGGTGTGTGAGGTATGCTGCTGACCCTACAGAGTCATTGCCAGACCCGGTCCAGTCCCTCCTCGGTGCCAGACACGGCAGAGCTATGAGCCTGACCAGTCCCTCCTCGGTGCCAGACACGGCAGAGCTATGAGCCTCACCAGTCCCTCCTCAGTGCCAGACACGGCAGAGCTATGAGCCTGACCAGTCCCTCCTCGGTGCCAGACACAGCAGAGCTATGAGCCTGACCAGTCCCTCCTCGGTGCCAGACACAGCAGAGCTATGAGCCTGACCAGTCCCTCCTCGGTGCCAGACACGGCAGAGCTATGAGCCTGACCAGTCCTTCCTCGGTGCCAGACACGGCAGAGCTATGAGCCTGACCAGTCCCTCCTCTGTGCCAGACACAGCAGAGCTATGAGCCTGACCAGTCCCTCCTCGGTGCAAGACACGGCAGAGCTATGAGCCTGACCAGTCCCTCCTCGGTGCCAGACACGGCAGAGTTATGGGGCCTCCCCTAATAGGTGAAAGCTTTACACAACACACATATTGGATTCTCAATCTGAGGTCACCCGCTTGTTAAAATAACAGACCAAGTGAGACCAAGGGTTTGACATTTCCAGACCAGGGTATCCCCTTGTTTGTGTCCTTTACTGATATGTGATTCTCTATTCTCAAGTGATTTCCCACAGGGTGGGCTCACCCGTTTATGCTGAAAATAACCATGAGGGTAACAAAAAGGAGGGAGGGTGTTGATATTTCCAGACCAGGGTATCCCCTTCTTTTATGCAAGCATACATACTGTAAACCCTGCTAGCATACATACTGTACATCCCTGCTAGCATACATACTGTAAAACCCTGCTAGCATACATACTGTATAACCCTGCTAGCATACATACTGTACATCCCTGCTAGCATACATACTGTAAAACCCTGCTAGCATACATACTGTAAAACCCTGCTAGCATACATACTGTACATCCCTGCTAGCATACATACTGTAAAACCCTGCTAGCATACATACTGTACATCCCTGCTAGCATACATACTGTAAAACCCTGCTAGCATACATACTGTAAAACCCTGCTAGCATACATACTGTACATCCCTGCTAGCATACATACTGTATAACCCTGCTAGCATACATACTGTATAACCCTGCTAGCATACATACTGTATAACCCTGCTAGCATACATACTGTATAACCCTGCTAGCATACATACTGTATAACCCTGCTAGCATACATACTGTATAACCCTGCTAACATACATACTGTAAAACCCTGCTAGCATACATACTGTACATCCCTGCTAGCATACATACTGTAAAACCCTGCTAGCATACATACTGTACATCCCTGCTAGCATACATACTGTAAAACCCTGCTAGCATACATACTGTAAAACCCTGCTAGCATGCATACTGTATAACCCTGCTAGCATACAGACTGTAAAACCCTGCTAGCATACATACTTTAATGACTTTGGCTCAATTGCAAAAAAAGTGTGTTTATATTTCAGAGTTTGTGAAAAGGAGGCAGTGGAGAGAAGAAATGTCTCTCTCTCTGTCAATTAAATACAATTTAAGGGGCTTTATTGGCACGGGAAACATATGTTTACATTACCAAAGCAAGTGAAACGGATAGACAAAAGTGAAATAAACAACACAGACATGAACACAAGTTCCAAAATAATAGAGACATTTCAAATGGCATATTATGTCTCTATCTCTCTCTCTCTCTCTGTCTCTCTCTCCCTCTGTCTCTCTCTCTCTCTCTCTCTCTCTCTCTCTCTCTCTCTCTCTGTCTCTCTCTCCCTCTGTCTCTCTCTCTCTCTCTCTCTCTCTCTCTCTCGCTCTGTCTCTCTCTCGCTCTGTCTCTCTCTCTCTCTCTCTCTGTCTCTCTCTCTCTCTCTGTCTCTCTCTCTCTCTCTCTCTCTGTGTCTCTCTCTCTCTGTGTCTCTCTCTCTCTCTCTCTCTCTCTCTCTCTCTCTCTCTCTCGCATGCTCCGAGGGATTTCCCCCTTTTGCTGTTAGTACAGCTGTCTCACCAACTGTGTCTTCTCTTCTCTGTCAAGAGGCACCTCAGCCGTTTGTCATTGATGTTTCCATGGCAACATGTGGTATCAGGAGTAATACAGTTACTTAAAAAATAAAATTGTATTATTTCTTCTGTAGGTTTAGGCCACTAATAGTAATGACGGTTTAGTTGTGGGAACGTTGTGGGAACGTTTTGGTGAAGTCGGGGGGGATTCCAAGACCGGAATTTCCCAGACTTCCCAGCTTCTGTGATATCAAAGCTGGGTATCAGAACTTGAAATGTGAGTCAGATATCCCCCAGCCGATGACCGTCTGTCCATCCTCCTCGTGATTCACTCTGTTCCAAGTTATGTCACCAATGTCTTGGTAAAGGTTAGGAACTACTAGAAATAGTAACAGACTTACAGTCTGATTGGAAAATTCTTAAGATGTTTAGCCCCCTAACTTGTCACTGGTGACTTTTAGGAATCTACCTCGATCTGTGTGCGGGGGACATTTAGGCGACGTTGTCTTAGCATTTAGCCTCTTCATAATGCTCCTATCAATCTGGTTTGCACTGGGGCAGAGAGGTGACGAAAACTCCAGAAAATATCAGATATGTTTCAGAGCCTGACTAGGTTAGAATGGTCCCATTGAAATGTCCTCTCAGGAGGGGCATTGATTTCCATTTCAAATGTGTCTTTTTACTGTGCATGTTATCCACTGCATGTGCTCCATTATGTTGGTTGATGTGTCTGCGTGTGGGAGGTAGTTCCCCATCACTGAATAAGCATGTATCCTTTGTGTGTGTGTGAGGTAGGTTTCCCTGGTCGTTTCCATGGTTTCTGTTGACTTCAAGGCCAATGTGTGTGTGTGTGTGTGTGTGTGTGGTGTGTGTGTGTGTGTGTGTGTGTGTGTGTGTGTGTGTGTGTGTGTGTGTGTGTGTGTGTGTGTGTGTGTGTGTGTGTGTGTGTGTGTGTGTGACTGTGCATGTTTGCCTGTTTGATTGCCTGTGTGTGTTTAAGTTTGTATATGCCCGTGTGTGTGTGCCTGTGTCTGTGTGTGACCATATACCCAGGCTCACTGTCAGAGGAGGGCTGCTTCTCTTCCATTTCCATCTGCCCTCCTTTACCACACTGCCTGCGTCTTTGTGTCATGGAAAACCCCTGTTATTTAAACATCATTCTGTGGATCGGTCAGATATGAATAAGATCTACAAGCCAGATTACTCACACACTCACTCACTCACACACACACACTCACACACACACACTCTCACACTCAAACACACACTCACTCACTCACTCACTCACACACACACACACACACACACACACACACACACACACACACTCACTCACTCACACACACACACTCACACACACACACTCTCACACTCAAACACACACACACTCACTCACTCACTCACACACACACACACACACACACACACACACACACACACACACACACACACACACACACACACACACACACACACACACACACACACACACACACACACACACACACACTCACACTCACTCAAACACATAAACTTTGAAATCAACAGAAACCACAAAAACGAACAGGGAAACCACTGGTGACACTACCTCACTGTATAGACTGCAGAGGCAGCCTGTGTTGTGTTCCATTAGACTTCAGAATACAGAGTAGTCTCTGGGTCACCCTGACACCTTGGTCATGTAAGCAGTGTAACAAAGGATGCATTTTCCCAGCCAGTGGAAACCTCCCGTCATCGTTCCACTAGCAGGTGGCAGGTCATCCTCTGAAATAAAGTGTGACTGTGTGTCCATTTAGGATGACGGCAGGTGGATGATTGATATTTAATTGGATGATAAGAGTTTGTGATGTTAACGGAATGTGACTGGCAGAACGGGTTTTGTGGAGGATGAGGGCTGCAGTAGGTATCTCAGATAGAGGGGATTGAGGCCTGTCTGTCTGCCTGTCTGCCTGTCTGTGTGCCTGTCTGCCTGTCTGTTTGTCTATCTGCCTCTCTGTTTACAGCCCATATACATTGTAGTTCAAGTTATAGGTCCCCAAAGCACAGACATCCCTGGGTCGCGCCTCCTTTCAGTTTGCTGCAGCAAGTGACTGGAACGAGCTGCAAGAAACACTCAAACTGGACCGTTTTATCTCCATCTCTTCTTTCAAAGACTCAATCATGGACACTCTTACTGACAGTTGTCGTTGCTTGGCTTAATGTATTGTTGTCTCTACCTTCTTGCCCTTTGTGCTGTTGTCTCTGCCCAATAATGTTTGTACCATGTTTTTTACTGCTACCATGTTGTGCTGCTGCCATGTTGTGTTGTTGTCATGTTGTGTTGCTACCGTGCTGTGTTTTCATGTGTTGCTGTCGTGCTATGTTGTTGTCTTAGGTCTCTCTTTATCAGAGATCAAGACCCTGATGCAGACTGTCGAAGTAACAATGTTTAATGTTCCAACGGAGACAAGCAGTAGACAGGTCAAGGCAGGCTGAGGTCGGTAAACCAGAGACAAGCAGTAGACAGGTCAAGGCAGGCTGAGGTCGGTAAACCAGAGACAAGCAGTAGACAGGTCAAGGCAGGCTGAGGTCGGTAAACCAGAGACAAGCAGTAGACAGGTCAAGGCAGGCTGAGGTCGGTAAACCAGAGACAAGCAGTAGACAGGTCAAGGCAGGCTGAGGTCGGTAAACCAGAGACAAGCAGTAGACAGGTCAAGGCAGGCTGAGGTCGGTAATCCAGAGACAAGCAGTAGACAGGTCAAGGCAGGCTGAGGTCGGTAATCCAGAGACAAGCAGTAGACAGGTCAAGGCAGGCTGAGGTCGGTAAACCAGAGACAAGCAGTAGACAGGTCAAGGCAGGCTGAGGTCGGTAATCCAGAGACAAGCAGTAGACAGGTCAAGGCAGGCTGAGGTCGGTAAACCAGAGACAAGCAGTAGACAGGTCAAGGCAGGCTGAGGTCAGTAAACCAGAGACAAGCAGTAGACAGGTCAAGGCAGGCTGAGGTCGGTAAACCAGAGACAAGCAGTAGACAGGTCAAGGCAGGCTGAGGTCGGTAAACCAGAGACAAGCAGTAGACAGGTCAAGGCAGGCTGAGGTCGGTAAACCAGAGACAAGCAGTAGACAGGTCAAGGCAGGCTGAGGTCGGTAAACCAGAGACAAGCAGTAGACAGGTCAAGGCAGGCTGAGGGTCGGTAAACCAGAGACAAGCAGTAGACAGGTCAAGGCAGGCTGAGGTCGGTAAACCAGAGACAAGCAGTAGACAGGTCAAGGCAGGCTGAGGTCGGTAAACCAGAGACAAGCAGTAGACAGGTCAAGGCAGGCTGAGGTCGGTAAACCAGAGACAAGCAGTAGACAGGTCAAGGCAGGCTGAGGTTGGTAAACCAGAGACAAGCAGTAGACAGGTCAAGGCAGGCTGAGGTCGGTAATCCAGAGGGAGGCAGAGGTACAGGTCGGCAGGCAGGCTCAGGTTCGGGGGCAGGCAGAGGGGTCAGGCAGGCGGGCTCAGAGACAGGACAGGCAAGGGTCAAGACCAGGAGGAATAGCAAAAAGAGAATAGATGCAGGAGTACTGGAAAACACGCTGGTTGACTTGAAAAACATACAAGACGAACACCTACACCCTGACCTTAGTTCATCACCTACACCCTGACCTCAGTTCATCACCTACACCCTGACCTCAGTTCATCACCTTCACCCTGACCTCAGTTCATCACCTACACCTTGACCTCAGTTCATCACCTACACCCTGACCTCAGTTCATCACCTACACCCTGACCTTAGTTCATCACCAACACCCTGACCTCAGTTCATCACCTACACCCTGACCTTAGTTCATCACCTTCACCCTGACCTCAGTTCATCACACATTTAATCTATAATGAACAACTCCCAGAAAAGGGATGAAAAAGTGACTCATAATCCCCTCAGTAGGATGTTGATCATCAGGTCTGTTTATCGGTACAGTGACGTGATGTGGCTAGGCAGCAGTCCCATGGTGGCTTGCTGGCTGCTCTCTGCTGGGACGCTGAGAGGACCATCCCTTCTGCCCAGCCATGACATAATGGTCACAGTGCTGCATGGCCTCATCAGCGTGACATTGCCCTCTGTACAGTACCAGCATCCCTAGAGGACCACAGGCTGAAGTGCTTTTTCATATTCTACTTGGAAACAAGTACAAGGTGCTTTCCTATTGGTTGAAATCTGTTTCGAGATGCTTTCCTTTTGGTTGAAATGGGTTTTGAACATTTGAGATTCTTTCCTATTGGATGATATCCTCCTTAAGTATTTGAGATTCTTTCCTATTGGTTGAAGTGGGCTTTGGGTGTTTGAGATGCTTTCCTATTGGATGATGTCCTGCGTAAGTATTTGCGATGCTTTCCTATTGGTTGAAATTGTTTGCAAGTACTTGTGCTTGGATACTCGCTGAGATCTGTTGCAAATATTCAAGGTGGTTTCATGTTTTGGCGAGACATACAGTACTACTAGTGCTGCTTCAATAGGGAATGTATTGCCCTTTTAAATAGGAATCATTGGGGATGCTTCAATAGGCGGTGTATTGCCCTTTTAAATAGGAATCATTAGCGTTATTTAGTAGGTAAATACATCCCTTCTAGTGAAATGGGAAGCTATTGGTGCTGTGTGTATCCAGTGGGTATTCGAACCCTTGTAATTCCAGGCATTGGTGCTGCTTCAATAGGTAGATGGCAGCCAGCCGATTGACTGGGAGGAGGAATTGGAGCTGTTTTATTATGGTAAACAGGCTGTGCTGCAGAGATAGCACTGGGGCCATTTACCCAGATGACACTGAGCTGATGATAGCCAGGCACACACTGGAGCTCTCTGCCCGAGCAGGGGGAATGCATACATACATTCATGCACGCACAGATGCTCACACACACACACACAGGATTGCAAATGCACGCTCACACACACTAACGCTCACACACGCACACTGCCTGTCCTCTCTCTCAGCCACTGCTCACTCAATCCTCAGTCCCACTGTCCTCCATGTTCTGAGTCTCTCTCCCTTTTCTCTTTTCCAGAATAACGCACCTCAGTGCCACAGGAGATATCATAAACCACAACGCAACACAACAGAATCAAATGTCATCACAATAAATCTGAATGTAAACCCTTCAAATACGGTTTTAGTTTGGGGCAGTTCAGAGTTTATTTCATTTTTTGGGCGGTTCATTATCTGTGTCCTATTTGCGCTGGCGGTTGGATTTTGGGGGGGATGACCTCATGCCGCAAGACAGCTGCCAACATCCACCAGACTGCTTATGATACAGAGCCACTCTAGACTTAATACGCTGGGTTGTAGAATGGCTGGGACTGAGGAGTGATACCATGGTTAATAAACCAGTGTGATTACATAATGAGTGTAGGAGTGACCGGTGTGATTACTTACTGAGTGTAGGAGTGACCGGTGTGATTACTTACTGAGTGTAGGAGTGATGCTGTGGTTAAACCAGTGTGATTACATAATGAGTGTAGGAGTGACCGGTGTGATTACTTACTGAGTGTAGGAGTGATGCTGTGGTTAATCCAGTGTGATTACATAATGAGTGTAGGAGTGACACCGTGGTTAAACCAGTGTGATTACGTAATGAGTGTAGGAGTGACACCGTGGTTAAACCAGTGTGATTACGTAATGAGTGTAGGAGTGACACCGTGGTTAAACCAGTGTGATTACGTAATGAGTGTAGGAGTGACACCGTGGTTAAACCAGTGTGATTACGTAATGAGTGTAGGAGTGACACCGTGGTTAAACCAGTGTGATTACGTAATGAGTGGAGTGACACCGTGGTTAAACCAGTGTGATTGTAAGGGTTTTCGTCAGGAGAAAGAGAGGAGGACCAAAGCGCAGCGTGGTAAGTGTTCATGATGATGTTTAATTAAACTTCAGAACACTAAACAATAAATGACAACGGGAAATTACAAAACCGAAACAGTACCGTGTGGCCCAAACACTCACATGGAAATTGAGAACCATACTAGGCCGAACTCAAAAACCAACATAGAAAAACAAACATAGACTGCCCACCCCAACTCACGCCCTGACCATACTAAAACAAAGACAAAAACAAAGGAACTAAGGTCAGAACGTGACAGTGATTACATAGTGAATGTAGGAGTGATGCCGTGGTTAAACAGCCAGAAAAGGTTACAGGCTGTGGAGAGGTGCTTAGCGAGCAGCCCTCTGAGTGCTATGGTATAACACAGATGCATGCATGCGCTCAAACGTGCATGTTCACACACATACTGTGTGTACTTATGCATGCACACACAAGCGCGCACATACACACACACTTGACAACTTCAAACCCCTTCTAAATGACCTGGCCAGGAAACAAAAAGAAGATAGAATGTTCTCCGCCATCCAAATGCAACCAGACCATGTTACACACCAATGACCGCTATCCACTGTCCGCTGTCGTCAAATGTCCCTACTATAATCCCAGGACCAGCTGGTGTCCATGTATCCTATAGAGATCTGTCTGGATAAATCCCTGGGCTGTGTGCTCTGTGTTGGCTGAGACGTTGGTTCCTGGAAAGATTTATTCTATCAGTTATTTCATATTATTGAAAACCAAGTCTCAGTCTTTGTATTTGCAGAATAACCCCAGGAGATAAAGTTAGTGGAGATCTCTACTTTATTATACTGTAGCAGGTATTTTATGTGACACGTTTCGATTTGTTCCCTGTGTAATGTAAGGTACCCCTGTGTCACCAGGCGGAGCTGGTGGTCATGTTTCAGCTTGGGGACAAAGTGACACTGTGGCTCACATGCCCATAATGCCCCTTGGTACTAGTAACTCTTGAACTCCCTCCTTCTTTCCAAAACTTCTCTTCTTCTCCTCTCCTCCTCCTAGAAACTTTAAATAATAGATAGGTGCCTTGTGTCACCACAATGTTGGCATGTCAACCCATGGCATCTGATTGCCACTTCCAATGACATGATGGAATATGTTTGGCTGGTGTTTGTTTTCACCACGTAAAAGCTGCAATATTGATGAAGGGGTGAGGTTGATTTTTCCACTGCCTCAGTCCCCTGCTCTCTCTCTCTTCCTGTGCCTGTCCCAATCACCTGATACGGGTGGCGTGCTGCCGGGGCAGGGCCTGGCTAATGGGTGGATGGTCAGGCGGGCGAGCAAGAAGAGGAGAAGAGCGAAGGAGAGAAGAGAGGAAGTGTTGTACATTTTCCATCTGCTGTGAAAGTGGAGCAGCTCATTATGGCAGAGTGCTCTTCATTGAGCTGATCTGAAGAAAGAGCGGGAGAGAGAGACAGAAACAGAGACAGACAGACAGACAGACAGACAGACAGACAGACAGACAGACAGACAGACAGACAGACAGACAGACAGACAGACAGACAGACAGACAGACAGACAGACAGACAGACAGACAGACAGACAGACAGACAGACAGACAGACAGACAGAAACAGAGAGAGAGAGAGAGGAAGAGAGAGAGAGAGAGAGAGGAAGAGAGAGAGAGAAGAGAGAGAGAGCGAAAACAATATGTAGCAATGTACGAGTTCACAGAGGCGTGCATGTATGAATGTATCTTTGTTCATGTTTACGGTTGTATGAGTATGCCAGGGTTTGTGTCTGTCTGAAAATGTGCATTCATGCGTGTCAGTGTGGCGCCTGAGTGTTTGCCTTTGGGTGCTGATTCTGAACACTGAGACTGAGCAGTGTGTTAGATCCATAAATTAGGCTATTTGCTCTAGTCTTTGTTGAAGCGTCGTGGCTATAGTATCCCCCTGGGCATTACCTACAATATACTGGCCAACCCCTGAGACACTAACTTAGGCTTAGGGCTATGTCTCACACAATCACACACAAACACACTGTTTCTTTCTTTGTGTCTGCCTGTGTCGTCCTCCTCCTCTGCAGTGTGTTTCAGCTGCTTAGATAGTTAATGCAATTGGGTCTCACTGAATAAATCATGCTCTCAGAAGTGTGTAAATAATGAAGGGAGTTTGCAGTCATACAGAGGGAGGTGCTTAACAGGATCAGTTAGAAACTCAGAGGATAGGACTCCAAGACATGGTCTGGTGGCCTGGTGGTCTGGTGGTCTGGTGGTCTGGTGGTCTGGTGGCCTGGTGGTCTGGTGGTCTGGTGGTCTGGTGGCCTGGTGGACTGGTGGCCTGGTGGTCTGGTGGCCTGGTGGTCTGGTGGTCTGGTGGTCTGGTGGTCTGGTGGCCTGGTGGCCTGGTGGCCTGGTGGTCTGGTGGCCTGGTGGTCTGGTGGTCTGGTGGTCTGGTGGTCTGGTGGCCTGGTGGTCTGGTGGTCTGGTGGTCTGGTGGCCTGGTGGCCTGGTGGTCTGGTGGTCTGGTGGCCTGGTGGCCTGGTGGCCTGGTGGCCTGGTGGTCTGGTGGTCTGGTGGCCTGGTGGTCTGGTGGTCTGGTGGCCTGGTGGCCTGGTGGTCTGGTGGCCTGGTGGCCTGGTGGTCTGGTGGCCTGGTGGTCTGGTGGTCTGGTGGTCTGGTGGCCTGGTGGCCTGGTGGTCTGGTGGTCTGGTGGCCTGGTGGTCTGGTGGCCTGGTGGCCTGGTGGTCTGGCGGCCTGGTGGCCTGGTGGTCTGGTGGCCTGGTGGTCTGGTGGCCTGGTGGTCTGGTGTCCTGGTGGCCTGGTGGCCTGGTGGTCTGGTGGCCTGGTGGTCTGGTGGCCTGGTGGTCTGGTGGCCTGGTGGTCTGGTGGCCTGGTGGTCTGGTGGCCTGGTGGTCTGGTGGTCTGGTGGCCTGGTGGTCTGGCATCTCAATGGAAAAGAGACAAGGCCTGGTGCCCTGGCATCTTAATGGAAGAGAGACATGGCCTGGTGCCCTGGCATCTTAATGGAAGAGAGATATGGCCTGGTGGCCTGGCATCTTAATGGAAGAGAGACATGGACTGGTGGCCCGGCATCTTAGTGGAAGAGACATGGCCTGGAAGAGAGACATGGCCTGGTGCCCTGGCATCTTAATGGAAGAGAGACATGGCCTGGTAGCCTGCCATCTTAATGGAAGAGAGACAGGGACTGGTGGCCTGCTTTAATGGAAATGGGGCATTGTCCTCTCCTCTGTTGTCCCCAACCCTGTGATTAACACAAAGCAATTCCCTGGTGAGAGTTTCAAAGAGAGTTTCCTTCTGTGCTTTTTGTCCCTTGGGCTTGATGTCACACTTAAAGATTCATCATGGCAAGCAATCATGTCCCTCTGCTGCTGGAGGGCACCATGGAAACACGGATAAAAGAACGACAGAGAGAGAGAGAAAACCAGAGGAAGATAGAGAAAGAGGGAAAGAGGGAATTCCTCACAGACATGCTGCTGAGAAGACGTCCATTCCGGAGTATGTAAAAGTTATTTCAAAGTGTTTGAATTGTTTTATTGCCACAGGCTTGGTCACAGGCCCAGTGGAGGTTTGTCAGGAGGACAGATAGAGGCACAGGAGCCTCATTAGAAAAACCAGCACCAAAGTGCTCACTGTGGATACATTCACATATCCTTGTCCTTGTCAGGAACGGATCTCCAATCCCTGAAGGTCGAGTTCCTGCGCCGGACCTCTGAAATTATATCGTGTTGAATTCATCTTTCAATATGTTTTCAAATCGGCCCCCTCTTCTTCACTGAATTACCCACCCCCTTCAACTGTAATGATTGATTTCAAGGTCTGGCTGCCAAACTCCCTGAGCTCAGCGGTGCACACAGTCCCACAGGATTCTATTCTCAATAGCCACGACAGCCATTTTATATTCGTCCCCCCACCATTTTGACAGAAGGGATAACACAGAGACATAATTGATTATCCGCTGTGACCCTGTTATGTCTACAACATCAGACTTGGAGAGCTCCAGATGTCTCGTGTGGCATCGCTAGCCATAGCAGCAATAGAACCACGGCCTCATCTGTGGAAAAGAAGAGCAGGCCTAATCCTGCATGTAAACTGGGAATTCAGTGCATTTGTAGGTATGGTGGTGAACTTTTTGGAGCAAAATGGCTGCCTGGCATCACCCAGGTGGGTGCTACGCAATTGGTAGTCGTTCAGATTACAAGGGCCCGGGGGAGAGTATGGCAATCCCATAACAAATCAGCCCCCCCCCCCCCCCCCAAATGTCAATGTCTATTTTGGTAGCCTTATGGGGTGAGTTTCTGGTTCCCAGTCCCCTTACGATTCACAGTGCTTTGAGCATTGTAACAGGTCATTTAAGCCATTTACTTGTAGTTCAGATTTGCAAGGAGAAAAACTGGGTAGTACTGCAGGCTAAGTACCATAAACAGGTTCATTTGAAGACATTAGTTTAAATGTTCATTTCAAAGGTAAATTCAAAGCCAAATATGCTGGAAGTTGCTTCCCAGTGGGCACACCATGTACTTTCAAAGTGGAGAATTGGGTCATATCTGGTAGACGCGCTGATTAATGAGATTCCAACCTATTTTCATTCACTCAAAAAGGCAGCCAAAAGTTAGTTGAATTTCCAATGTGTTATCACTATGCTTTCAACCATCTAAAAGCACAACCAAATTCCAATGGGAAATCAATGTCAGGTTTTTTTGTCTCGTTGTCACCTAAACATGTTATCACCACACGTTCAACCATTTCAAAGCACAACAAAGTTCAAATGGGAAAACAATGTCAGACATGAACAACTTAATGTGTTATCACTGTTTCCTCATCTAATAGCACAACCACATGACCTGGATTGCAATTGAGATCATTAAAGTGCATGTGACAAATGATCAATGCCGTTTGAGATTCTGTGCAGATTATAGCAATTGTGAACATTTCCACCGACCTGCGACCCTGAACATACACACTTTCTATGATTACATAAGAATACATTTATTGTTACAGTAACCTCAAAATATGGCCATGCATGTGTTACTCATTTTAAGGTTGAATAAATACTGTTACATGAGTTTGTAAGATAGCCTTAATATTAGGTTCTTTACTGTCTTACAAAAGTCATATTGACTTGTGTTTGGTTGATAACAGCCAAATATCAACATTTAAAGGAGATGTGTCTACTGCTTGGATAGTTCCATCTGAGCCACTGGCTTAATCTCATTCTTTATTGGTTTGTTTTTGTTGAGATGCTAATCCATCATTTGTTAATAGCCTGTTTACCGTGTTAAAAAAGTGATGTTGAATTGTGTTGAATTGCCAATGCAACCAAATTCATTTTGTGTCTCTTCTGTAGCGTCATTGATGAGATGCACTGTGTGTACAAAACATTAAGAACACCTGCTCTTTCCATGACCAGGTGAATCCAGGTGAAACCTATGATCCCTTATTGACGTCCCTTGTTAAATCCACTTCAATCAGTGTAGATGATGTGGAGGAGACAGGTTAAATAAGGATTTTTAAGCCTGGAGACAATTAAGACATGGATTGTGTGTGTGTTCCATTCAGAGGGTGAGGTTAAAATAAGTGCCTTTGAACGGGGTGCGGTAGAAGGTGCCAGGTGCATCGGTTTGTGTCAAGAATGCTGCTGGGTTTTTCCCACTCACCAGTTTGCCGTGGTGATCAAGAATGGTCCACCACCCAAAGGACATCCAGCCCACTTGACACAACTGTGGGAAGCATTGGAGTCAACATGGGCTCAACACCTTGTAGAGTCCATGCCTCGAGGAATTGAGGCTGTTCTGAGGGCAAAAGGGGAAGTTAGGAAGTTGTTCCCAATGTTTGGTATACTCTGTGTATGATTGATAAAATATGTTTACATTTCATTTGCTCTGTTGAACCTACCCTTTGGGATGACTTCGATAGCGACAGTGAATCTACTTAGTTATTAAGGGTCTCTCAATAATCATTCTCATGGTAGCACATTGGTAATAGTCCGTGACGAATGTTAAAGCTAAGCAGGGCTGGGCCTGGTTAAATCTGGATTGGAGACTAAAGGGATATCTGTAGGTAGATCATTCAGTAGGAGGTGCTGCCCAGCCTATAGGTTTTTTCTTATAGTGGATATTACGTTGAAGATCTGTAGCTGCTCCAAAGGTACAAATTCTACAGATTTTATGCAAGGTTTGTCTTTGTTCAAAATTGGTTACCATCATGACAATTCTGTGGTTTAAATTTTACCCTCAAAACAACATATTACTTTTTTTTAAATACAATGTGTTTTCCACATACAGTATATTCCACGTCACAATACGTTGACAAATTACGTTGAAACAATATTGATTTAACCAGTTGGTGCCCAGTGGGTTACGATCAACATTTGCAAGGCAGAGCATTTTCATAATTTTCCTTCATAGCTTACAACCAAATGATAACATGCTACTTGTATTGACTATAATCGTCTAGTTCATAACAAGAGGAACCAGCTCATCTTAAAACCTGAACTATCTGCATTTTATTAGTTTGTTTGCATCGTATGTCCTACAGTCTGTGGGTAAAACACTTGCAGCAAATCCATCTCAAACACATCAACTGCATATAGGAAGTGAACTTTAGCACAGAGAGAGCTCTTCCTGTTTCAGTTCCTTGTGGCCATAAAGGGCTGCCAGCATCATAAATCTCAGCACTGTTCTAACATCAACAACAGTAGACTTCCCTGCTTATCTTAATGGGATTTTATCAAATCAATGTCACCAATTTATTTTCTCTATTACAATGGAAAAGTAATTCGTTTGGACGTTTTTCAAAGATCAGCTATCTGACCCTCTCAATCCTACTCTTTCTTACTAAACATTTAACCCACCTATTTAATCATTTATTTTCCCGCCATAAAAACATCTAAAGCACTTTGGCAGTGGGTGGTGTTATGTAGGGTGCTGTGCATCCATGACCAAAGGTAGCAGCTAGAAGATTCAGTGAACTTGGTATTGGGTCACCTGGGGTGAAGTCTGCTTCTTTATAATCCAGGTCAGTGGGTTTGTATTATGCGTGCAGGGCTGTTTACTTAACCTTATATTGTTAGACAGGGATTTTTCTTCACATCAATCTTTAATGTGACTTGAACCCATAAACCTCAAGTAGATACGGTGGATATCGTTGACCCGGGTATTTCATTTATTGAATGTGCTCCAATTTGGATGATTGTTATGTAGCTATGAGAGTTCTTCACCTTGTGAAGTGCAGGTCAAGATGTGTGTGTGTGTGTGTGTGTGCATGCATGTATGTGTGCGTGTGTGCGTATGTGTGTGGGTGCGTGTGTGTCTGTGTGTGTGCTTGTGCGCATGTGACATCTTATGGCTTGGGGGTAGAAGCTGTTAAGAAGCCTCTTGGACCTAGACTTGGCGCTTCGGCATCACTTGCCGTGCTGTAGCAGAGAGAACAGCCTATGACTAGGGTGGCTGGAGTCTTTGACAATTTTTAGGGGCCTTCCTCTGACACCGCCTGGTATAGAGGTCCTGGATGGCAGGAGGCTTGGCCGCGGTGATGTACTGGGCTGTACGCACTACCCTCTGTAGTGCCTTGCGGTCGGAGGCCGAGCAGTTGCCATACCAGGCAGTGATGCAACCAGTCATGATGCTCTCGATGGTGCAGCTGTAGAACCTTTTGAGGATCTGAGGACCCATGCCAAATCTTTTCAGTCTCCTGAAAGGGAATAGGTTTTGTCGTGCCCTCTTCATGGCTGTCTTGGTGTGCTTGGTACATGTTGCGTGATATGTGTGTTTATCTTGCAATTGAACTCCATATGACCTCTTTGGACCTGGGTGTGTGGAGGAGTGGGAGGGTTCATAACACATCAACACTCTGCTGCAACTCTTACTGCCAGCGCCGTCACACTAATGTGTGTAAAGAAGTCATTACAAGCACCCCTGCTCTCTCTCCCTTTAGTCAGTAAGCTTCTCAAGGGGCTTCGCACCATTTAGAAGGAGATTACAGATATTATTATGTTGCAGCTAGTATTTGTTTGGTTTCTTTAAAGCTTGTTGAGTTATCACCCAGAGGAAGCTAAAGCTGTACGCTTCCCATAACCATTGACAGCATAGGTACTTCGTGGTTTATTCAGTTGTGACTTGATTCTTGACTTTGTTAGCATGCTAGCTCCTAAATAGCTAGCACAGCAGGCTAGCAGCTGTGGCCCATTGCTCTACATGTTGAATGGCACTGTGTTGTCACTCTGGTGCTCCATGTAGACACACAACCATTACAGTAGTATCAGCCCCCCTTCGCTAGCCCCATTGTCTCCTTGGTATCATAGTCATTAGCGGCGATAGCTGTTAGATCATGCTCATGAAGTCAAAGCTGCCTGTGGTGGCAATTAAAATAACCATCACTGTCTGTGGTGGGAGGATGGATAGGAAGGGGAGGGTTCTTGGGATCATTTGGAATAATTGGAATGGCTGGAGCTGTCCCAAGAGATGGGTGTGTGTAGGAGACAAAACTGTATATGTGTGTGTGTGTGTGTGTGTGTGTGTGTGTGTGTGTGTGTGTGTGTGTGTGTGTGTGTGTGATTACCACCCTCTATGGGTGCTTGTTTCCAGTCTTTCTCCCTCTCCCTTTACATGCCCCCCCTCCTGTTTCTCCCTCTCCTCTCCTTCCTCCACCCTCCCCCTCACTCTCCCACTCACTGTCTCTGTCTCTCTCCCCTCTACCTCCCCTACCCCGCTCTCCCTCTCCTCCCCTCCCACCTCTCTCCCTCTCCCTGTCTCTCTCTCTCCTTCTTCTCTTCCTTACCCCTCTCTATCCCCTCTCCCATTCTTTGCCTCCTTTCCCTCTCCTTCCCCCTGTCTCTCTCTCCCTCCCCCTTTCCACTCTCTCTCTCTGTATCCCCCCCCCCTTCTCTCTCTCTCCTCGCTCTCTCTCTCTCTCCTCCCCCTTTCCATCTCTCTCTATCTCTCTCTGTATCTCTCCACCCACTTTCCACTCTCTCTCTCTCTCTGTATCTCTCTCTCCTCTCTCTCTCTCCCCTCCCCTCTCCACTCTCTCTCTCTGTCTCTCTCTCTCCCTCCCCCTCCTCATATCCCATTCTCTGTATCTCTCCCTCTTGCTCCCCCTATCCCTTCCCCTCTCTCTCTCTCTCTCCCTAGGTTCACCTCCCTTCTCTCTCTCTCTCTCCCTCTTGCTCCCCCTATCCCTCTCCCACTCTGTCTCTCTGCCTCTCTCGCGCTCTCTCTCCCTTATGGCCACAGACCCTGGCATCCACTCACTCAGCACTAACAGTTTAACTCAGGGCACGACAGGCGTGTTTTTGTGTGGCGTGTGTGTGCACCTGTGCACGTGCGTGTGTGTGTGTGGTTGGCAGTGTGGCAGGCAAGCAGAAAGGCAGGCAGGCAGGGCACATATGTCCCGACAGCGATACCAGGCCATGGCAACACATTAACACTTGTTAATATCAGCAGGATGAGCCGTGGTGGCACAGTGACAGGTAGTGATGTAACGTAGCCCTCAGGGCACCCAGTAACTGGCAGCAGTGCCCGCTGTGGTGAGATCTCCTTTCCTCTTCACCTTTCCTATTACATTTTTTTTTTATTGCTTAAGCACGATTTTCAAACAGGGCCCGTGTTTTCAAAACACTACACAGAATTAGCACAACCACACACCCAATTAGCAAAACACTACACAGAATTAGCACAACCACACACCCAATTAGCAAACACACAGAATTAGCACAACCACACACCCAATTAGCAAACACTACACAGAATTAGCACAACCACACACCCAATTAGCAAAACACTACACAGAATTAGCACAACCACACACCCAATTAGCAAAACACTACACAGAATTAGCACAACCACACACCCAATTAGCAAAACACTACACAGAATTAGCACAACCACACACCCAATTAGCAAAACACTACACAGAATTAGCACAACCACACACCCCAATTAGCAACAACTACACAGAATTAGCACAAACCACACACCCAATTAGCAAAACACTACACAGAATTAGCACAACCACACACCCAATTAGCAAAACACTACACAGAATTAGCACAACCACACACCCAATTAGCAAACACTACACAGAATTAGCACAACCACACACCCAATTAGCAAAACACTACACAGAATTAGCACAACCACACCCAATTAGCAAAACACTACACAGAATTAGCACAACCACACACCCAATTAGCAAAACACTACACAGAATTAGCACAACCACACACCCAATTAGCAAAACAACTACACAGAATTAGCACAACCACACACCCAATTAGCAAAACACTACACAGAATTAGCACAACCACACACCCAATAGCAAAACACTACACAGAATTAGCACAACCACACACCCAATTAGCAAAACACTACACAGAATTAGCACAACCACACACCCCAATTAGCAAAACACTACACAGAATTAGCACAACCACACACCCAATTAGCAAAACCACTACACAGAATTAGCACAACCACACACCCAATTAGCAAAACACTACACAGAATAGCACAACCACACACCCAATTAGCAAAACACTACAGATCCTTTGCAAGACTATACACTTAAAAAACACACACGTTGTTACCATATGAAACACACACTTTGTTACCATAGAAACACACACGTTTCACATTACTATACTCTGTTTGCACGAGTTACACTCTGCTGTGATAAACCTAAAACACTTTTAGCACTTCTACTTCCCTATGATTAGAGTAGGCTACTATCAACAAAGTACAAATATAATGTCAATTCACAAACACTACACAAGACCAATGTTGCAGACTGAAGAAAACTCATTTATTTCTCAACCACGCCCAAATGTTTGACATGGAGATTCATAATACTGTAACCAAACGTCACTTTTTTGTAAGATCAAAAAAATAAATAAAAAAATAACTAGACATTGTCTCTTCGCCTAGCTGGATCTGGCCAGAGAATTTCATCAACATCGCAGGCAATGTTGTCATTAGCAAGACACCTTGGAAAGAAATGTCTTGAATGACGAATCCATCCTTGCATTGCTGCTACCTCCATCTGGTCACAGGCCTCCTCCATGGCTTGGATGAGGGGTACCTCAGCCTGGAGACGGAGATCATATAACCTTCCACCGCCATCCCGAGAAAAACTCTTCTATAGGTTGAGGAATGGAGAGTATGGTGGAAGATATAGGACGGTGAAATGTGGATGTTGCTGAAACCAGATCTGACCCAGACCAGAGCGGTGGAAAGACAATGTATTGCATATGATCGATTGATTTGCTGCTGTTATGTTGTGCAATTGGTCCAAGAATGTAAGTATGAGTGCTGTGTTGTAAGGGCCCATATGGGCATGGCGGTGGAGGACCCCATTCTGTGTAATGGCTGCACAGAGTGTTATATTACCCCCACGTTGCCCTGGACATTGACTATAGCCCTGTGGCCAATGATGTTCTTCCCCTCCTTCGTGTTCTCGTCAGGTTGAACCCAGCTCATCTACGTAAATGAACTCATGCTGGATCTCCTCTCCATCCATTCGTAAAACTCTGAAAAACAGTGTCAGGCAAAATTGTGTAGTTCAGTGTAGATCTAGTATACATATTACAGTACAGTAAAAGATTATGAGACAGTATGCAAGATCACACTGCTAAAGTGAATACATACCTCTGCATAATCATGCCGCAGTCGTTTCACCCTTTCGGAATTGCGCTCGAAAGGCACTCGATAAATTTGCTTCATTTGAATATGTTTTTTTTTAGGATGCGTGCAGTGCCAGTGTTGATGTTGAGACCTGATGGATGTCGTTGAAAATGGCGTGGTTATTGACAATGTTAGCTTGGAGCTGCTTGAGTGTTATAGCATTGTTGGCCAAAACCATGTTTACTATCTCCCTCTCTTGCTGTTCTGTGAACATAGGAGGCCTTCCCCCTTGTTGTTCCTGACCCTCAATCCTATGTAGAAAAAAACCAGTATACAATAGTACAGTAATTTCCCAGGAAAAGGTAACAGAAGTGCTGATAGTGCATAGAATACAGTACTGTAAGCAGTTACTGAAACCGTGGAGATGTTTTTGATATGATGATATTTTACAATACCTATTTTCCAGTCTAAATGTTCTCATCACACTTGCCACTGTATATCGGCTTAGATTTGGCTGTCTCCCAGTCAGCCTCCTCAGCGTCAGGCCGTGGTTGACAACGTGGTCAACCAGTGTTGCGCGGATCTCATTTGTCAGATTCGGTCCTCTTTGAGCACCTCTTGTCTTCCTCTTCCTCCCCCCTTCTCTTCTCCTCCTCGCTCCCTTGTTCTCCTCCTCGTCCTCCTTGTTCTCCTCCTCGTCCTCCTCGTTCTCCTCCTCGTCTCCTCCTCGTTCTCCTCCTCGTCCTCCTCTCG
>NW_022263396.1:27879-57767 GCF_002021735.2 Oncorhynchus kisutch | reverse complement strand
AGATCGATATGGACCTTAAGATGTGGTATCCACCTTGACAAAAGTATGTATTGTGTGAAGTCCAAAACGACAGAGAATTCATTTCTCACCTTCCACCAACACTGTCTTTGGAAAGCTTTGCTGCCCGTGTGAGGATCGAACTCACGACCTTCAGATTATGAGACTGACGCGCTACCTTGCGCTAACGAGGCCCTTCTTGCAAAATTTCCAAAAGAAAAAAATATATTGATACCGAACTTCAGATTTTGACAGTGATGTTGAAACCACCGTGCCAAAATATATGTATGGTCTGAAATTCTACACCCTTGAGACAAAAGATTGATTTCATTCTAAAGTAATACATACATATGGACCTTAAGATGTGGTATCCACCTTGACAAAGTATGTATTGTGAAAGTCCAAAACCAGTGAATTCATTTTCACTTCATTCAGCCAACACTCTTTTGAAAGCTTTGCTGCCCCGTGTGAGGATCGAATCACGACCTTCAGATTATGAGACTGACGCGCTACCTACTGCGCTAACGAGGCCCTTCTTGCAAAATTTCCAAAAAGAAAAAAAATATTGATACCGAACTTCAGATTTTGACAGTGATGTTGAAACCACCGTGCCAAAATATATGTATGGTCTGAAATTCTACAACCCCTGAGACAAAAAGATTGATTTCATTCTAAAGTAATACTATCGATATGGACCTTAAGATGTGGTATCCACCTTGACAAAAGTATGTATTGTGTGAAAGTCCAAATGACAGTGATTCATTTTCACTTCATCTTCAGCCAACACTCTTTTGAAAAGCTTTGCTGCCCGTGTGAGGATCGAACTCACGACCTTCAGATTATGAGACTGACGCGCTACCTACTGCGCTAACGAGGCCCTTCTGCAAAATGTTCCAAGAAGAAAAAAATATTGATACCGAACTTCAGATTTTGACAGTGATGTTGAAACCACCGTGCCAAATATATGTATGGTCTGAAATTCTACAACCGTGAGACAAAAAGATTGATTTCATTCTAAAGTAAAACATATCGATATGGACCTTAAGATGTGGTATCCACCTTGACAAAAGTATGTATTGTTTGAAAGTCCAGAAGAACAGTGAATTCATTTTCACCTTCATCTTCAGCCCAACCTCTTTTGAAAAGCTTTGCTGCCCCGTGTGAGGATCGAACTCACGACCTTCAGATTATGAGACTGACGCGCACTACTCTACTACTGCGCTAACGAGGCCCTTCTTGAAAAATTCCAAAAGAAAAAATATATTGATACCGAACTTCAGATTTTGACAGTGATGTTGAAACCACACCGTGCCAAAATATATGTATGGTCTGAAATTCTAGAACCCCTGAGACAAAAAGATTGATTTCATTCTAAAGTAATACATATCGATATGGACCTTAAGATGTGGTATCCACCTTGACAAAAGTATGTATTGTTGAAAGTCCAAAACACAGTGAATTCATTTTCATCTTCAGCCAACACTGTCTTTTGAAAAGCTTTTCTGCCCGTGTGAGGATCGAACTCACGACCTTCAGATTATGAGACTGACGCGCTACCTACTGCGCTAACGAGCCCTTCTTGCAAAAATGTCCAAAAAGAAAAAAATATATTGATACCGAACTTCAGATTTTGACAGTGATGTGAAACCACCGTGCCAAAATATATGTATGGTCTGAAATTCTACAACCTTGAGACAAAAAATTGATTTCATTCTAAAGTAAAACATATCGATATGGACCTTAAGATGTGGTATCCACCTTGACAAAGTATGTATTGTGTGAAGTCCAGAAACAGAGAATTCATTTTCACTTCATCTTCAGCCAACACTGTCTTTTGAAAAGCTTTGCTGCCCGTGTGAGGATCGAACTCACGACCTTCAGATTATGAGACTGACGCGCTACCTACTGCGCTAACGAGGCCCTTCTTGCAAATTTCCAAAAAGAAAAAATAATATTGATACCGAACTTCAGATTTTGACAGTGATGTTGAAACCACCGTGCCAAATATATGTATGGTCTGAAATTCTACAACCTGTGAGACAAAAAGATTGATTCATTCTAAAGTAATACATATCGATATGGACCTTAAGATGTGGTATCCACCTTGACAAAAGTATGTATGTGTGAAAGTCCAAAACAGTGAATTCATTTTCACTTCATCTTCACCAACACTCTTTTGAAAAGCTTTGCTGCCCCGTGTGAGGATCGAACTCACGACCTTCAGATTATGAGACTGACGCGCTACCTACTGCGCTAACGAGGCCCTTCTTGCAAAATTTCCAAAAAGAAAAAATAATATTGATACCGAACTTCAGATTTTGACAGTGATGTTGAAACCACCGTGCCAAAATATATGTATGGTCTGAATTCTACAACCCCTGAGACAAAAAGATTGATTTCATTCTAAAGTAATACATATCGATATGGACCTTAAGATGTGGTATCCACCTTGACAAAGTATGTATTTGTGAAAGTCCAAAACAAACTGAATTCATTTTCACTTCACTTCAGCAAACACTCTTTTGAAAGCTTTGCTGCCCCGTGTGAGGATCGAACTCACGACCTTCAGATTATGAGACTGACGCGCTACCCTACTGCGCTAACGAGGCCCTTCTTGCAAAAATTCCAAAAAGAAAAAAATATATTGATACCGAACTTCAGATTTTGACAGTGATGTTGAAACCACCGTGCCAAAATATGTATGGTCTGAAATTCTACAACCTGTGAGACAAAAGATTGATTTCATTCTAAAGTAAAACATATCGATATGGACCTTAAGATGTGGTATCCACCTTGACAAAAGTATGTATTGTGTGAAAGTCCAGAACAACAGAGAATTCATTTTCACTTTCAACTTCAGCCAACACTGTCTTTTGAAAAGCTTTGCTGCCCCGTGTGAGGATCGAACTCACGACCTTCAGATTATGAGACTGACGCGCTACCTACTGCGCTAACGAGCCCTTCTTGCAAAATTTCCAAAAGAAAAAAAAAATATTGATACCGAACTTCAGATTTGACAGTGATGTTGAAACCACCGTGCCAAATATATGTATGGTCTGAAATTCTACAACTGTGAGACAAAAGATTGATTTCATTCTAAAGTAATACATATCGATATGGACCTTAAGATGTGGTATCCACCTTGACAAAAGTATGTATTGTGTGAAAGTCCAAATGAATCATTTTCACTTCATCTTCAGCCAACACTCTTTTGAAAAGCTTTGCTGCCCCGGTGAGGATCGAACTCACGACCTTCAGATTATGAGACTGACGCGCGCTACCTACTGCGCTAACGAGCCCTTCTTGCAAAATGTCCAAAAAGAAAGAAAATATTTGATACCGAACTTCAGATTTTGACAGTGATGTTGAAACCACCGTGCAAAATATATGTATGGTCCGAAATTCTACAACCTGTGAGACAAAAAATTGATTTCATTCTAAAGTAATACATATCGATATGGACCTTAAGATGTGGTATCCACCTTGACAAAAGTATGTATTGTGTGAAAGTCCAGATGACATGAATTCATTTTCACTTCATCTTCAGCCAACACTCTTTTGAAAAGCTTTTCTGCCCCGTGTGAGGATCGAACTCACGACCTTCAGATTATGAGACTGACGCGCTACCTACTGCGCTAACGAGGCCCTTCTTGCAAAAATTCCAAAAAGAAAAAAATATATTGATACCGAACTTCAGATTTTGACAGTGATGTTGAAACCACCGTGCCAAAATATATGTATGGTCTGAAATTCTACAACCTGAGACAAAAAGATTGATTTCATTCTAAAGTAAAACATATCGATATGGACCTTAAGATGTGGTATCCACCTTGACAAAAGTATGTATTGTGTGAAAGTCCAGAGAATTATTTTCACTTCATCTTCAGCCAAACTGTCTTTTGAAAAGCTTTGCTGCCCCGTGTGAGGATCGAACTCACGACCTTCAGATTATGAGACTGACTCGCGCGCTACCTACTGCGCTAACGAGGCCCTTCTTGCAAAAATTTCCAAAAAAAAGAAAAAATATATTGATACCGAACCGAACTTCAGATTTTGACAGTGATGTTGAAACCACCGTGCCAAATATATGTATGGTCTGAAATTCTACACCCTAGACAAAAAAGATTGATTTCATTCTAAGTAATACATATCGATATGGACCTTAAGATGTGGTATCCACCTTGACAAAGTATGTATTGTGTGAAAGTCCAGAAAACAGAGAATTCATTTTCACTTCATCTTCAGCCAACACTCTTTTGAAAAGCTTTGCTGCCCCGTGTGAGGATCGAACTCACGACCTTCAGATTATGAGACTGACGCGCTACCTACTGCGCTAACGAGGCCCTTCTTGCAAAAATGTCCAAAAGAAGAAAAAAATATTTGATACCGAACTTCAGATTTTGACAGTGATGTTGAAACCACCGTGCCAAAATATATGTATGGTCTGAAATTCTACAACCTGTGAGACAAAATTTGATTTCATTCTAAAGTAATACATATCGATATGGACCTTAAGATGTGGTATCCACCTTGACAAAAGTATGTATTGTGTGAAAGTCCAATGACAGTGAATTCATTTTCACTTCATCTTCAGCCAACACTCTTTTGAAAAGCTTTGCTGCCCCGTGTGAGGATCGAACTCACGACCTTCAGATTATGAGACTGACGCGCTACCTACTGCGCTAACGAGGCCCTTCTTGCAAAATTTCCAAAAGAAAAAATATATATTGATACCGAACTTCAGATTTTGACAGTGATGTTGAAACCACCGTGCCAAAATATATGTATGGTCTGAAATTCTACAACCCCTGAGACAAAAGATTGATTTCATTCTAAAGTAATACATATCGATATGGACCTTAAGATGTGGTATCCACCTTGACAAAAGTATGTATTGTGTGAAAGTCCAAAAACAACAGTGAATTCATTTCATCTTCAGCCCACTGTCTTTTGAAAAGCTTTGCTGCCCCGTGTGAGGATCGAACTCACGACCTTCAGATTATGAGACTGACGCGCTACCTACTGCGCTAACGAGGCCCTTCTTGCAAAAATGTCCAAAAAGAAGAAAAATATATTGATACCGAACTTCAGATTTTGACAGTGATGTTGAAACCACCGTGCCAAAATATATGTATGGTCTGAAATTCTACAACCTGTGAGACAAAAGATTGATTTCATTCTAAAGTAAAACATATCGATATGGACCTTAAGATGTGGTATCCACCTTGACAAAAGTATGTATTGTGTGAAAGTCCAGAGAATTCATTTTCACTTCATCTTCAGCCAACACTGTCTTTTGAAAAGCTTTGCTGCCCCGTGTGAGGATCGAACTCACGACCTTCAGATTATGAGACTGACTGACGCGCTACCTACTGCGCTAACGAGGCCCTTCTTGCAAAATTTCCAAAAGAAAAAAAATATATTGATACCGAACTTCAGATTTTGACAGTGATGTTGAAACCACCGTGCCAAAATATATGTATGGTCTGAAATTCTACAACCTGTGAGACAAAAAGATTGATTTCATTCTAAAGTAATACATATCGATATGGACCTTAAGATGTGGTATCCACCTTGACAAAAGTATGTATTGTGTGAAAGTCCAAAACCAGTGAATTCATTTTCACTTCATCTTCAGCCAACACTCTTTTTAAAAAGCTTTGCTGCCCCGTGTGAGGATCGAACTCACGACCTTCAGATTATGAGACTGACGCGCTACCTACTGCGCTAACGAGGCCCTTCTTGCAAAATGTCCAAAAGAAGAAAAAAATATTGATACCGAACTTCAGATTTTGACAGTGATGTTGAAACCACCGTGCCAAAATATATGTATGGTCTGAAATTCTACAACCTGTGAGACAAAAGATTGATTTCATTCTAAAGTAATACATATCGATATGGACCTTAAGATGTGGTATCCACCTTGACAAAAGTATGTATGTGTGAAGTCCAAAATACAGTGAATTCATTTTCACTCATCTTCACCAACACTTTTTGAAAAGCTTTGCTGCCCCGTGTGAGGATCGAACTCACGACCTTCAGATTATGAGACTGACGCGCTACCTACTGCGCTAACGAGGCCCTTCTTGCAAAAATTTCCAAAAGAGAAAAATATATATTGATACCGAACTTCAGATTTTGACAGTGATGTTGAAACCACCGTGCCAAAATATATGTATGGTCTGAAATTCTACAACCACCTGAGACAAAAAGATTGATTTCATTCTAAAGTAAACATATCGATATGGACCTTAAGATGTGGTATCCACCTTGACAAAAGTATGTATTGTGTGAAAGTCCAAACAACAGAGAATTCATTTTCACTCTTCAGCCAACACTGTCTTTTGAAAAGCTTTGCTGCCCCGTGTGAGGATCGAACTCACGACCTTCAGATTATGAGACTGACGCGCTACCACACTGCTGCTAACGAGGCCCTTCTTGCAAAAATGTCCAAAAAGAAGAAAAAAATATTGATACCGAACTTCAGATTTTGACAGTGATGTTGAAACCACCGTGCCAAAAAATATGTATGGTCTGAAATTACATACTACAACCTGTATAAACAAAAAAGATTGATTTCATTCTAAAGTAAAACATATCGATATGGACCTTAAGATGTGGTATCCACCTTGACAAAAGTATGTATTGTGTGAAAGTCCAGAACAACAGTGAATTCATTTTCACTTCATCTTCAGCCAACACTGTCTTTTGAAAAGCTTTGCTGCCCCGTGTGAGGATCGAACTCACGACCTTCAGATTATGAGACTGACGCGCTACCTACTGCGCTAACGAGGCCCTTCTTGCAAAATGTCCAAAAAGAAAAAAAATATTGATACCGAACTTCAGATTTTGACAGTGATGTTGAAACCACCGTGCCAAAATATTGTATGGTCTGAAATTCTACAACCTGTGAGACAAAAAGATTGATTTCATTCTAAAGTAATACATATCGATATGGACCTTAAGATGTGGTATCCACCTTGACAAAAGTATGTATTGTGTGAAAGTCCAGAGAATTCATTTTCACTTCATCTTCAGCCAACACTCTTTTGAAAAGCTTTGCTGCCCCGTGTGAGGATCGAACTCACGACCTTCAGATTATGAGACTGACGCTACCTACTCGCTACTGCGCTAACGAGGCCCTTCTTGCAAAAATGTCCAAAAAGAAAAAAATATATTGATACCGAACTTCAGATTTTGACAGTGATGTTGAAACCACCGTGCCAAAATATATGTATGGTCTGAAATTCTACAACCTGTGAGACAAAAAGATTGATTTCATTCTAAAGTAATACATATCGATATGGACCTTAAGATGTGGTATCCACCTTGACAAAAGTATGTATTGTGTGAAAGTCCAGAATGACAGTGAATTCATTTTCACTTCATCTTCAGCCAACACTCTTTTGAAAAGCTTTGCTGCCCCGTGTGAGGATCGAACTCACGACCTTCAGATTATGAGACTGACGCGCTACCTACTGCGCTAACGAGGCCCTTCTTGCAAAAAGTTCCAAAAGAAAAAAAATATATTGAACCGAACTTCAGATTTTGACAGTGATGTTGAAACCACCGTGCCAAAATATATGTATGGTCTGAAATTCTACAACCTGTGAGACAAAAAGATTGATTTCATTCTAAAGTAAACATATCGATATGGACCTTAAGATGTGGTATCCACCTTGACAAAAGTATGTATTGTGTGAAAGTCCAAAGATTCATTTTCACTTCATCTTCAGCCAACACGTCTTTTGAAAGCTTTGCTGCCCCGTGTGAGGATCGAACTCACGACCTTCAGATTATGAGACTGACGCGCTACCTACTGCGCTAACGAGTCTTAAACATTCCAAAAAGAAAAAAAAAAAAATATTGATACCGACTTCAGATTTTGACAGTGATGTTGAAACCACCGTGCCAAAATATATATGGTCTGAAATTCTACAACCTGTGACAAAAAGATTGATTTCATTCTAAAGTAATACATATCGATATGGACCTTAAGATGTGGTATCCACCTTGACAAAAGTATGTATTGTGTGAAAGTCCAAACACCAGAGAATTCATTTTCACTTCATCTTCAGCCAACACTCTTTTGAAAAGCTTTGCTGCCCCGTGTGAGGATCGAACTCACGACCTTCAGATTATGAGACTGACGCGCTACCTACTGCGCTAACGAGGCCCTTCTTGCAAAATGTCCAAAAAGAAAAACAAAAATTGATACCGAACTTCAGATTTTGACAGTGATGTTGAAACCACCGTGCCAAAATTATGTATGGTCTGAAATCTACAACCTGTGAGACACAAAAGATTGATTTCATTCTAAAGTAATACATATCGATATGGACCTTAAGATGTGGTATCCACCTTGACAAAAGTATGTATTGTGTGAAAGTCCAAAACAACAGTGAATTCATTTCACTTCATCTCAGCCAACACTCTTTTGAAAAGCTTTCTGCCCCGTGTGAGGATCGAACTCACGACCTTCAGATTATGAGACTGACGCGCTACCTACTGCGCTAACGAGGCCCTTCTTGCAAAAATTCCAAAAAGAAAAAAAATATATTGATACCGAACTTCAGATTTTGACAGTGATGTTGAAACCACCGTGCCAAAATATATGGTCGAGGTCTGAAATTCTACAACCTGTGAGACAAAAAGATTGATTTCATTCTAAAGTAAAACATATCGATATGGACCTTAAGATGTGGTATCCACCTTGACAAAATATGTATTGTGTGAAAGTCCAAAACAACAGAGAATTCATTTTCACCTTCAGCCCACTCTTTTGAAAAGCTTTGCTCCCGTGTGAGGATCGAACTCACGACCTTCAGATTATGAGACTGACGCGCTACCTACTGCGCTAACGAGGCCTTCTTGCAAAATGTCCAAACAGAAAAATAAAATATTGATACCGAACTTCAGATTTTGACAGTGATGTTGAAACCACCGTGCCAAAATATATGTATGGTCTGAAATTCTACAACCTGGAGACAAAAAGATTGATTTCATTCTAAAGTAATACATATCGATATGGGTGATATCCACCTTGACAAAAGTGTATTGTGTGAAAGTCCAGACACAGAGAATTCATTTTCACTTCATCTTCAGCCAACACTGTCTTGAAAAGCTTTGCTGCCCCGTGTGAGGATCGAACTCACGACCTTCAGATTATGAGACTGACGCGCTACCTACTGCGCTAACGAGCCCTTCTTGCAAAATTCCAAAAGAAAAAAATATATTGAATACACGAACTTCAGATTTTGACAGTGATTTGAAACCACCGTGCCAAAATATGTATGGTCTGAAATTCTACAACCTGTGAGACAAAAAGATTGATTTCATTCTAAAGTAAACATATCGATATGGACCTTAAGATGTGGTATCCACCTTGACAAAGTATGTAATTGTGTGAAAGTCCAGAATGACAGTGAATTCATTTTCAGCCAACACTCTTTTTGAAAAGCTTTGCTGCCCCGTGTGAGGATCGAACTCACGACCTTCAGATTATGAGACTGACGCGCTACCTACTGCGCTAACGAGGCCCTTCTTGCAAAAATTTCAAAAAAGAAAAAATATATATGATACCGAACTTTTTTGACAGTGATGTTGAAACCACCGTGCCAAAATATATGTATGGTCTGAAATTCTACAACCTGAGACAAAAAGATTGATTTCATTCTAAAGTAATACATATCGATATGGACCTTAAGATGTGGTATCCACCTTGACAAAAGTATGTATTGTGTGAAAGTCCAAACAACAGTGAATTCATTTTCACCTCAGCCAACACTCTTTTGAAAAGCTTTGCTGCCCGTGTGAGGATCGAACTCACGACCTTCAGATTATGAGACTGACGCGCTACCTACTGCGCTAACGAGGCCCTTCTTGCAAAAATTTCCAAAAAGAAAAAAAATATATTGATACCGAACTTCAGATTTTGACAGTGATGTTGAAACCACCGTGCCAAAATATATGTATGGTCCGAAATTCTACAACCTGTGAGACAAAAGATTGATTTCATTCTAAAGTAATACATATCGATATGGACCTTAAGATGTGGTATCCACCTTGACAAAAGTATGTATTGTGTGAAAGTCCAGAAACAACAGTGAATTCATTTTCACTTCATCTTCAGCCAAACACTCTTTGAAAAGCTTTGCTGCCCCGTGTGAGGTCGATCAACGACCTCACGACTTAGAGACTGACGCGCTACCTACTGCGCTAACGAGGCCCTTCTTGCAAATTTCCAAAAAGAAAAAATATATTGATACCGAACTTCAGATTTTGACAGTGATGTTGAAACCACCGTGCCAAAATATATGTATGGTCTGAAATTCTACAACCCTGAGACAAAAGATTGATTTCATTCTAAAGTAATACATATCGATATGGACCTTAAGATGTGGTATCCACCTTGACAAAAGTATGTATTGTGTGAAAGTCCAGAACAACAGTGAATTCATTTTCACTTCATCTTCAGCCAACACTCTTTTGAAAAGCTTTGCTGCCCCGTGTGAGGATCGAACTCACGACCTTCAGATTATGAGACTGACGCGCTACCTACTGCGCTAACGAGGCCCTTCTTGCAAAAATGTCCAAAAAGAAAAAAAAATATTGATACCGAACTTCAGATTTTGACAGTGATGTTGAAACCACCGTGCCAAAATATATGTATGGTCGAAATTCTACAACCACACCTGTGAGACAAAAAGATTGATTTCATTCTAAAGTAATACATATCGATATGGACCTTAAGATGTGGTTCCACCTTGACAAAAGTATTTATTGTGTGAAAGTCATGACCGTAATTCATTTTCACTTCATCTTCACCACACTCTTCAAAAATTGAAAAAAAAAACACTCTTTAAAAAATGATTACTTTGCTGCCCCGTTAAGGTGAAGGATCGAACTCACGACCTTCAGATTATGAGACTGACGCCCTACCTACTGCCTAGGCTAACGAGGCCCTTCTTGCAAAAATTTCCAAAAAGAAAAATATATTGATACCGAACTTCAGATTTTGACAGTGATGTTGAAACCACCGTGCCAAATATATGTATGGTCTGAATTCTACAACCCCTGAGACAAAAGATTGATTTCATTCTAAAGTAATACATATCGATATGGACCTTAAGATGTGGTATCCACCTTGACAAAGTATGTATTGTGTGAAAGTCCAAAACAGTGAATTCATTTTCAATCTTCAGCCAACACTGTCTTTTGAAAAGCTTTGCTGCCCCGTGTGAGGATCGAACTCACGACCTTCAGATTATGAGACTGACGCGCTACCTACTGCGCTAACGAGGCCCTTCTTGCAAAATTCAAATCCAAAAAAAAAATAATATTGATACCGAACTTCAGATTTTGACAGTGATGTTGAAACCACCGTGCCAAAATATATGTATGGTCTGAAATTCTACAACCTGTGAGACAAAAAGATTGATTTCATTCTAAAGTAATACATATCGATATGGACCTTAAGATGTGGTATCCACTTGACAAAAGTATGTATTGTGTGAAAGTCCAGAACAACAAGAATTCATTTTCACTTCATCTTCAGCCACACCACACTGTTTTGAAAAGCTTTGCTGCCCCGTGTGAGGATCGAACTCACGACCTTCAGATTATGAGACTGACGCGCTACCTACTGCGCTAACGAGGCCCTTCTTGCAAAAATGTCCAAAAAGAAGAAAAAGAATATTGATACCGAACTTCAGATTTTGACAGTGATGTTGAAACCACCGTGCCAAAATATATGTATGGTCTGAAATTCTACAACCTGTGAGACAAAAAGATTGATTTCATTCTAAAGTAATACATATCGATATGGACCTTAAGATGCGGTATCCACCTTGACAAAAGTATGTATTGTGTGAAAGTCCAGAATGCCAGTGAATTCATTTTCACTTCATCTTCAGCCAACACTCTTTTGAAAAGCTTTGCTGCCCCGTGTGAGGATCGAACTCACGACCTTCAGATTATGAGACTGACGCGCTACCTACTGCGCTAACGAGGCCCTTCTTGCAAAAATTTCCAAAAAGAAAAATATATTGATACCGAACTTCAGATTTTGACAGTGATGTTGAAACCACCGTGCCAAAATATATGTATGGTCTGAAATTCTACAACCTGTGAGACAAAAAGATTGATTTCATTCTAAAGTAATACATATCGATATGGACCTTAAGATGTGGTATCCACCTTGACAAAAGTATGTATTGTGTGAAAGTCCAAAACAACAGTGATTCATTTTCATCTTCAGCCAACACTGTCTTTTGAAAAGCTTTGCTGCCCGTGTGAGGATCGAACTCACGACCTTCAGATTATGAGACTGACGCGCTACCTACTGCGCTAACGAGGCCCTTCTTGCAAAATTCCAAAAAGAAAAAATAATATTGATACCGAACTTCAGATTTTGACAGTGATGTTGAAACCACCGTGCCAAATATATGTATGGTCTGAAATTCTACAACCTGTGAGACAAAAGATTGATTTCATTCTAAAGTAAAACATATCGATATGGACCTTAAGATGTGGTATCCACCTTGACAAAAGTATGTATTGTGTGAAAGTCCAGAACACAGAGAATTCATTTTCACTTCATCTTCAGCCAACACTGTCTTTGAAAAGCTTTGCTGCCCGCCCGTGAGGATCGAACTCACGACCTTCAGATTATGAGACTGACGCGCTACCTACTGCGCTAACGAGGCCCTTCTTGCAAAAATGTCCAAAAAGAAAAAAAATATTGATACCGAACTTCAGATTTTGACAGTGATGTTGAAACCACCGTGCCAAATATATGTATGGTCTGAAATTCTACAACCTGTGAGACAAAAAGATTGATTTCATTCTAAAGTAATACATATCGATATGGACCTTAAGATGTGGTATCC
This sequence comes from Oncorhynchus kisutch, assembly GCF_002021735.2. NCBI lineage: Eukaryota > Metazoa > Chordata > Actinopteri > Salmoniformes > Salmonidae > Oncorhynchus > Oncorhynchus kisutch. The sequence continues at coordinate 44,880 of NW_022263396.1, read as the reverse complement.
ACCTTGACAAAAGTATGTATTGTGTGAAAGTCCAGAACACAGTTTTCATTTCACTTCATCTTCAGCCAACACTGTCTTTTGAAAAGCTTTGCTGCCCCGTGTGAGGATCGAACTCACGACCTTCAGATTATGAGACTGACGCGCTACCTACTGCGCTAACGAGGCCCTTCTTGCAAAAATGTCCAAAAAGAAAAAAAAATATTGATACCGAACTTCAGATTTTGACAGTGATGTTGAAACCACCGTGCCAAAATATATGTATGGTCTGAAATTCTACAACCTGTGAGACAAAAAGATTGATTTCATTCTAAAGTAATACACTATCGATATGGACCTTAAGATGTGGTATCCACCTTGACAAAGTATGTATTGTGTGAAAGTCCAGAAACAGTGAATTCATTTTCACTTCATCTTCAGCCAACACTCTTTTGAAAAGCTTTGCTGCCCCGTGTGAGGATCGAACTCACGACCTTCAGATTATGAGACTGACGCGCTACCTACTGCGCTAACGAGGCCTTCTTGCAAAAAGTTCAAAAGAAAAAAAAAATATTGATACCGAACTTCAGATTTTGACAGTGATGTAAACCCGTGCCAAAATATATGTATGGTCTGAAATTCTACAACCTGTGAGACAAAAAGATTGATTTCATTCTAAAGTAAAACATATCGATATGGACCTTAAGATGTGGTATCCACCTTGACAAAAGTATGTATTGTGTGAAAGTCCAGAAGATTCATTTCATCACTTCATCTTCAGCCAACACTGTCTTTTGAAAAGCTTTGCTGCCCCGTGTGAGGATCGAACTCACGACCTTCAGATTATGAGACTGACGCGCTACCTACTGCGCTAACGAGGCCCTTCTTGCAAAAATTTCCAAAAAGAAAAAAAATATATTGATACCGAACTTCAGATTTTGACAGTGATGTTGAAACCACCGTGCCAAAATATATGTATGGTCTGAAATTCTACAACCTGTGAGACAAAAGATTGATTTCATTCTAAAGTAACATATCGATATGGACCTTAAGATGTGGTATCCACCTTGACAAAAGTATGTATTGTGTGAAAGTCCAGAATGCCAGTGAATTCATTTTCACTTCATCTTCAGCCAACACTCTTTTGAAAAACTTTTCTTCCCCGTGTGAGGATCGAACTCACGACCTTCAGATTATGAGACTGACGCGCTACCTACTGCGCTAACGAGGCCCTTCTTGCAAAATGTCCAAAAAGAAAAAAAAATATTGATACCGAACTTCAGATTTTGACAGTGATGTTGAAACCACCGTGCCAAAATATATGTATGGTCCGAAATTCTACAACCTGTGAGACAAAAAGATTGATTTCATTCTAAAGTAATACATATCGATATGGACCTTAAGATGTGGTATCCACCTTGACAAAAGTATGTATTGTGTGAAAGTCCAGAATGACAGTGAATTCATTTTCACTTCATCTTCAGCCAACACTGTCTTTTGAAAAGCTTTGCTGCCCCGTGTGAGGATCGAACTCACGACCTTCAGATTATGAGACTGACGCGCTACCTAATGCGCTAACGAGGCCTTCTTGCAAAAATTTCCAAAAAGAAAAAAATATATTGATACCGAACTTCAGATTTTGACAGTGATGTTGAAACCACCGTGCCAAAATATATGTATGGTCTGAAATTCTACAACCTGTGAGACAAAAAGATTGATTTCATTCTAAAGTAATACATATCGATATGGACCTTAAGATGTGGTATCCACCTTGACAAAAGTATTTATTGTGTGAAAGTCCAAACACGTGAATTCATTTTCACTTCATCTTCAGCCAACACTCTTTTGAAAAGCTTTGCTGCCCCAGTGTGAGGATCGAACTCACGAACCTTCAGATTATGAGACTGACCGCACTACCTACTGCGCTAACGAGGCCCTTCTTGCAAAAATGTTCCAAAAAAGAAACAATATATATTGATACCGAACTTCAGATTTTGACAGTGATGTTGAAACCACCGTGCCAAAATATATGTATGGTCTGAAATTCTACAACCTGTGAGACAAAAAGAATTGATTTCATTCTAAAGTAATACATATCGATATGGACCTTAAGATGTGGTATCCACCTTGACAAAAGTATGTATTGTGTGAAAGTCCAAAAACTGGGAATTCATTTCACTCATCTTCAGCCAACACTTCTTTGGAAAGCTTTGCTGCCCGTGTGAGGATCGAACTCACGACCTTCAGATTATGAGACTGACGCAGCTACCTACTGCGCTAACGAGGCCCTTCTTGCAAATTTCCAAAAAAGAAAACAAAATATTGATACCGAACTTCAGATTTTGACAGTGATGTTGAAACCACCGTGCCAAAATATATGTATGGTCTGAAATTCTACAACCCCTGAGACAAAAAGATTGATTTCATTCTAAAGTAATACATATCGATATGGACCTTAAGATGTGGTATCACCTTGACAAAGGTATGTATTGTGTGAAAGTCCAGAACAACAGAGAATTCATTTTCACTTCATCTTCAGCCAACACTGTCTTTTGAAAAGCTTTGCTGCCCCGTGTGAGATCGAAACTCACGACCTTCAGATTATGAGACTGACGCGCTACCTACTGCGCTAACGAGGCCCTTCTTGCCAAAAATGTCCAAACAAGAAAACATAATATATTGATACCGAACTTCAGATTTTGTCAAGTGATGTTGAAAACCACCGTGCCAAAATATATGTATGGTCTGAAATTCTACAACCCCTGTGAGACAAAAGATTGATTTCATTCTAAAGTAATACATAATCGATATGGACCTTAAGATGTGGTATCCACCTTGAACAAAAGTATGTATGTCTGAAAGTCCCGAATGACAGTGAATTCATTTCTCATTCAGCCAACACTCTTTTGAAAAGCTTTGCTGCCCCGTGTGAGGATCGAACTCACGACCTTCAGATTATGAGACTGACGCGCTACCTACTGCGCTAACGAGGCCCTTCTTGCAAATTTTTCAAAAAAGAAAAAATAGATATTGATACCGAATTTTGACAGTGATGTTGAAACCACCCGTGCCAAAATATATGTATGGACTGAAATTCTACTACCCCTGAAGACAAAAGATTGATTTCATTCTAAGGAATACATATCGATATGGACCTTAAGATGTGGTATCCACCTTGACAAAGTATGTATTGTGTGAAAGTCCAAACAACTGTGAATTCATTCTCACCTTCAGCCAACACTCTTTGGAAAGCTTTGCTGCCGTGTGAGGATCGAACTCACGACCTTCAGATTATGAGACTGACGCGCTAACTACTGCCGCTAACGAGGCCCTTCTTGACAAAATGTTCCAAAAGAAGAAACAAATATTGATACCGAATTCAGATTTTGACAGTGATGTTGAAACCACCGTGCCAAAATATATGTATGGTCTGAAATTCTACAACTGTGAGACAAAAAGATTGAATTTCATTCTAAAGTACAACATATCGATATGGACCTTAAGATGTGGTATCCACCCTTGACAAAGTATGTATCTGTGTGAAAGTCCAGAACATAAGAGATTCATTTCACTTTCATCTTCAGCCAACACTGTCTTTTGAAAAGCTTTGCTGCCCCGTGTGAGGATCGAACTCACGATCCTTCCCAGATTATGAGACTGACGCGCTACCTACTGCGCTAACGAGGCCCTTCTTGCAAAAATTTCCAAAAGAAAACAAAATATTGATACCGAACTTCAGATTTTGACAGTGATGTTGAAACCACCGTGCCAAAATATATGTATGGTCCCGAAATTCTACAACCTGTGAGACAAAAAGATTGATTTCATTCTAAAGTAAAACATATCGATATGGACCAGAAATGTGGTACTCACCTGACAAAAGTATGTATTGTGTGAAAGTCCATAATGACGAGAATTCATTTTCACTTCATCTTCAGCCAACACTGTCTTTGAAAAGTTTTGCTGCCCCCGTGTGAGGATCGAAACTCACGACCTTCAGATTATGAGACTGACGCGCTACCTACTGGCTAACGAGGCCCTTTCTTGCAAAATTTCCCAAAAAGAAAAAATAATATTGATACCGAACTTCAGATTTTGACAGTGATGTTGAAACCACCGTGCCAAAATATACTGTATGGTCCGAAATTCTACAACCTGTGAGACAAAAAGATTGATTTCATTCTAAAGTAATACATATCGATATGGACCCTTAAGATGTGGTATCCACCTTGACAAAAGTATGTATTGTGTGAAAGTCCCAGAAGACAGTGAATTCATATCTCACCTCACCAACACTCTTTGAAAAGCTTTGCTGCCCCGTGTGAGGATCGAACTCACGACCTTCAGATTATGAGACTGAACGCGCTACTACTGCGCTAACGAGGCCCTTCTTGCAACAGTTCCAAAAAATGAAAAAAATATATTGATACCGAACTTTCAGATTTTGACAGTGATGTTGAACCACCGTGCCAAAATATATGTATGGTCCGAAATTCTACAACCTGTGAGACAAAAAGATTGATTTCATTCTAAAGTAATAACATATCGATATGGACCTTAAGATGTGGTATCCACCTTGACAAAAGTAGTAATTCTGAAAGTCCAGAATGACAATGAATTCATTTTCACTTCAACTTCAGCCAACACTCTTTTGAAAGCTTTTCTGCCCCGTGTGAGGATCAACTCACGACCTTCATATTATGAGACTGACGCTCTACCTACTGCGCTAACGAGGCCCTCTTGCAAAAATTTCCAAAAAGAAAAAAATATATTGATACTGAACTTCAGATTTTAACAGTGATGTTGAAACCACAGTGCCAAAATATATGTATGGTCTGAAATTCTACAACCCCTGAGACAAAAAGATTGATTTCTTTCTAAAGTAATAGATATCGATATGGACCTTAAGATGTGGTATCCACCTTGACAAAAGTATGTATTGTGTGAAAGTCCAGAACTACAGAGAATTCATTTTCACTTCATCTTCAGCCAACACTGTCTTTTGAAAAGCTTTGCTGCCCCGTGTGAGGATCGAACTCACGACCTCAGATTATGAGACTGACGCGCTACCTACTGCGCTAACGAGGCCCTTCTTGCAAAAAGTTCCAAAAAGAAAAAATATATATTGATACCGAACTTCAGATTTTGAGAGTGATGTTGACACCACCGTGCCAAAATATATGTATGGTCTGAAATTCTACAACCTGTGAGACAAAAAGATTGATTTCATTCTAAAGTAAAACATATCGATATGGACCTTAAGATGTGGTATCCACCTTGACAAAAGTATGTATTGTGTGAAAGTCCAAAAAAACTGTGAATTCATTCTCAACTTCAGCCACACTCTTTTGGAAAGCTTTGCTAACCCGTGTGAGGATCGAACTCACGACCTTCAGATTTTGAGACTGACGCACTATCTTACTGCGCTAACGAGGCCCTTCTTGCAGAACTGTCCAAAAAGAAGAAACAAAATATTGATACCGAACTTCAGATTTTGACGTGATGTTGAAACCACACCGTGCCAAAATATATGTATGGTCCTGAAATTAGACAACCCCTGAGACAAAAAGATTGATTTCATTCTAAGAGTATATATATCGATATGGACCTTAAGATGTGGTATCCACCTTGACAAAAGTATGTATTGTGTGAAAGTCCAAAACAACAGAGAATTCATTGTTTCACTTCATCTTCAGCCAACACTGTCTTTGAAAAGCTTTGCTGCCGCCCGTGTGAGGATCGAACTCACGACCTTCAGATTATGAGACTGACGCGCTACCTACTGCGCTAACGAGGCCTTCTTGCAAAAATTTCCAAAAAGATAAAAAATATATTTGATACCGAACTTCAGATTTTGACAGTGATGTTGAAACCACCGTGCCAAAATATATGTATGGTCCTGAAATTCTACAACCTGTGAGACAAAAAGATTGATTTCATTCTAAAGTAATACTGATCGATATGGACCTTAAGATGTGGTATCCACCTTGACAAAAGTAGTATGTCGTGAAAGTCCAGAAATGACAATGAATTCATTTTCACTTCATCTTCAGCCAACACTCTTTTGAAAAGCTTTCTGCCCCGTGTGAGGATCAAACTCACGACCTTCAGATTATGAGACTGACGCGCTACCTACTGCGCTAACGAGGCCCTTCTTGCAAAAATTCCAAAAAGATAAAAAATATATTGATACCGAACATCAGATTTTAACAGTGATGTTGAAACCACCAGTGCCAAAATATATGTATGGTCTGAAATTCTACAACCCCTGAGACAAAAAGATTGATTTCTTTCTAAAGTAATACATATCGATATGGACCTTAAGATGTGGTATCCACCTTGACAAAAGTATGTATTGTGTGAAAGTCCAGAACTACAGAGAATTCATTTTCACTTCATCTTCAGCCAACACTGTCTTTTGAAAAGCTTTGCTGCCCCGTGTGAGGATCGAACTCACGACCTTCAGATTATGAGACTGACACGCTACCTACTGCGCTAACGAGGCCCTTCTTGCAAAAAGTTCCAAAAAGAAAAAATATATATTGATACCGAACTTCAGATTTTGAGAGTGATGTTGACACCACCGTGCCAAAATATATGTATGGTCTGAAATTCTACAACCTGTGAGACAAAAAGATTGATTTCATTCTAAAGTAAAACATATCGATATGGACCTTAAGATGTGGTATCCACCTTGACAAAAGTATGTATTGTGTGAAAGTCCAAAAAAACTGTGAATTCATTCTCACCTTCAGCCAACACTCTTTTGGAAAGCTTTGCTAACCCGTGTGAGGATCGAACTCACGACCTTCAGATTTTGAGACTGACGCACTACCTAATGCGCTAACGAGGCCCTTCTTGCAGAGATGTCCAAAAAGAAGAAACAAAATATTGATACCGAACTTCAGATTTTGACAGTGATGTTGAAACCACCGTGCCAAAATATATGTATGGTCTGAAATTAGACAACCCCTGAGACAAAAAGATTGATTTCATTCTAAAGTAATAGATATCGATATGGACCTAAGATGTGGTATCCACCTTGACAAACGTATGTATTGTGTGAAAGTCCAGAACAACAGAGAATTCATTTTCACTTCATCTTCAGCCAACACTGTCTTTTGAAAAGCTTTGCTGCCCGTGTGAAGATCAAACTCACGACCTTCAGATTATGAGACTGACGCGCTACCTACTGCGCTAACGAGGGCCCTTCTTCCAAAAATGTCCAAACAGAAAAAAATATATATATTGATACCGAACTTCAGATTTTGTCAATGATGTTGAAACCACCGTGCCAAAATATATGTATGGTCTTAAATTCTACAACCCCTGAGACAAAAAGATTGATTTCATTCTAAAGTAATACATATCGATATGGACCTTAAGATGTGGTATCCACCTTGACAAAAGTATGTAATGTCTGAAAGTCCAGAATGACAGTGAATTCATTTTCACCAACACTCTTTTGAAAAGCTTTGCTGCCCCGTGTGAGGATCGAACTCACGACCTTCAGATTATGAGACTCTCGCGCTACCTACTGCGCTAACGAGGCCCTTCTTGCAAAAATTTCCAAAAAGAAAAAAATATATTGATACCGAACTTCAGATTTTGACAGTGATGTTGAAACCACCGTGCCAAAATATATGTATGGTCCGAAATTCTACAACCTGTGAGACAAAAAGATTGATTTCATTCTAAAGTAAAACATATCGATATGGACCATAAGATGTGGTATCCACCTTGACAAAAGTATGTATTGTGTGAAAGTCCAAAACGACAGAGAATTCATTTTCACTTCATCTTCAGCCAACACTGTCTTTTGAAAAGCTTTGCTGCCCCGTGTGAGGATCGAACTCACGACCTTCAGATTATGAGTCTGACGCGCTACCTACTGCGCTAACGAGGCCCTTCTTGAAAAAATTTCAAAAAGATAAAAAATATATTGATACCGAACTTCAGATTTTGACAGTGATGTTGAAACCACCGTGCCAAAATATATATATGGTCCGAAATCTACAACCTGTGAGACAAAAAGATTGATTTCATTCTAAAGTAATACATATCGATATGGACCTTAAGATGTGGTATCCACCTTGACAAAAGTATGTAATGTCTGAAAGTCCAGAATGACAATGAATTCATTTTCACTTCATCTTCAGCCACACTCTTTTGAAAAGCTTTTCTGCCCCGTGTGAGGATCAAACTCACGACCTTCAGATTATGAGACTGACGCTCTACCTACTGCGCTAACGAGGCCCTTCTTGCAAAAATTTCCAAAAAGATAAAAAATATATTGATACCGAACTTCAGATTTTAACAGTGATGTTGAAACCACAGTGCCAAAATATATGTATGGTCTGAAATTCTACAACCCCTGAGACAAAAAGATTGATTTCTTTCTAAAGTAATAGATATCGATATGGACCTTAAGATGTGGTATCCACCTTGACAAAAGTATGTATTGTGTGAAAGTCCAGAACTACAGAGAATTCATTTTCACTTCATCTTCAGCCAACACTGTCTTTTGAAAAGCTTTGCTGCCCCGTGTGAGGATCGAACTCACGACCTTCAGATTATGAGACTGACGCGCTACCTACTGTGCTAACGAGGCCCTTCTTGCAAAAATTTCAAAAAGAAAAAAAATATATTGATACCGAACTTCAGATTTTGAGAGTGATGTTGACACCACCGTGCCAAAATATATGTATGGTCTGAAATTCTACAACCTGTGAGACAAAAAGATTGATTTCATTCTAAAGTAAAACATATCGATATGGACCTTAAGATGTGGTATCCACCTTGACAAAAGTATGTATTGTGTGAAAGTCAAAAAAACTGTGAATTCATTCTCAACTTCAGCCAACACTCTTTTGGAAGCTTTGCTAACCCGTGTGAGGATCGAACTCACGACCTTCAGATTTTGAGACTGACCGTTACTATCTACTGCGCTAACGAGGCCTTCTTGCAGAACTGTCCAAAAAGAAGAAACAAAATATTGATACCGAACTTCAGATTTTGACAGTGATGTTGAAACCACCGTGCCAAATATATGTATGGTCTGAAATTAGACAACCCCTGAGACAAAAGATTGATTTCATTCTAAAGTAATAGATATCGATATGGACCTTAAGATGTGGTATCCACCTTGACAAAAGTATGTATTGTGTGAAAGTCCAAAACAACAGAGAATTCATTTTCACTTCATCTTCAGCCAACCACTGTCTTTGAAAAGCTTTGCTGCCCCGTGTGAGGATCAAACTCACGACCTTCAGATTATGAGACTGACGCGCTACCTACTGCGCTAACGAGGCCCTTCTTGCAAAATTTCCAAAAAGAAAAAATATATATTGATACCGAACTTCAGATTTTGACAGTGATGTTGAACACCACCGTGCCAAAATATATGTATGGTCCGAAATTCTACAACCTGTGAGACAAAAAGATTGATTTCATTCTAAAGTAATACATATCGATATGGACCTTAAGATGTGGTATCCACCTTGACAAAAGTATGTATTGTGGTGAAAGTCCAAAACGACAGAGAATTCATTTTCACTTCATCTTCAGCCAACACTGTCTTTTGAAAAGCTTTGCTGCCCCGTGTGAGGATCGAACTCACGACCTTCAGATTATGAGTCTGACGCGCTACCTACTGCGCTAACGAGGCCCTTCTTGCAAAAATTTCCAAAAAGATAAAAAATATATTGATACCCGAACTTCAGATTTTGACAGTGATGTTGAAACCACCGTGCCAAAATATATGTATGGTCCGAAATTCTACAACCTGTGAGACAAAAAGATGATTTCATTCTAAAGTAATACATATCGATATGGACCTTAAGATGTGGTATCCACCTTGACAAAAGTATGTAATGTCTGAAAGTCCAGAATGACAATGAATTCATTTTCACTTCATCTTCAGCCAACACTCTTTTGAAAAGCTTTTCTGCCCCGTGTGAGGATCAAACTCACGACCTTCAGATTATGAGACTGACGCTCTACCTACTGCGCTAACGAGGCCCTTCTTGCAAAAATTTCCAAAAAGATAAAAAATATATTGATACCGAACTTCAGATTTTAACAGTGATGTTGAAACCACAGTGCCAAAATATATGTATGGTCTGAAATTCTACAACCCCTGAGACAAAAAGATTGATTTCTTTCTAAAGTAATAGATATCGATATGGACCTTAAGATGTGGTATCCACCTTGACAAAAGTATGTATTGTGTGAAAGTCCAGAACTACAGAGAATTCATTTTCACTTCATCTTCAGCCAACACTGTCTTTTGAAAAGCTTTGCTGCCCCGGTGAGGAATCGAACTCACGACCATTCAGATTATGAGACTGACGCGCTAAACCTACTGTGCTAACGAGGCCCTTCTTGCAAAAATTTCAAAAAGAAAAAATATATTGATCCGCAACTTCAGATTTTGACAGTGATGTTGAAACCACCGTGCCAAAATATATGTATGGTCTGAAATTCTACAACCTGTGAGACAAAAAGATTGATTTCATTCTAAAGTAAAACATATCGATATGGACCTTAAGATGTGGTATCCACCTTGACAAAAGTATGTATTGTGTGAAAGTCCAAAAACACGTAGAATTCATTTTCATCATCTTCAGCCAACACTTCTTTGAAAAGCATTGCTGCCCCGTGTGAGGATCGAACTCACGACCTTCAGATTATGAGACTGACGCGCTACCTACTGCGGCTAACGAGGCCCTTCTTGCAAAAATTTCCAAAAAGAAAAAAATATATATTGATACCGAACTTCAGATTTTGACAGTGATGTTGAAACCACCGTGCCAAAATATATGTATGGTCTGAAATTCTACAACATGTGAGACAAAGATTGATTTCATTCTAAAGTAAACATATCGATATGGACCTTAAGATGTGGTATCCACCTTGACAAAAGTATGTATTGTGTGAAACGTCAGAACAACAGAGAATTCATTTTCACTTCATCTTAGCAACACTGTCTTTGAAAAGCTTGGCTGCCCCGTGTGAGGGATCGAAATCACGATCTTCAGATTATGAGACTGACGCACTACCTACTGCGCTAACGAGGCCCTTTTGCAAAAATTCAAAAAGAAATAATATATTGATACCGAACTTCAGATTTTGACAGTGAGTTGGAAAACCACCGTGCCAAATATATGTATGGTCGAATTCTACACCTGTGAGACAAAAAGATTGATTTCATTCTAAAGCAATACATATCGATATGGACCTTAAGATGTGGTATCCACCTTGACAAAAGTATGTATTGTGTGAAAGTCCAGAACAACAGAGAATTCATTTTCACTTCATCTTCAGCCACACTGTCTTTTGAAAAGCTTTGCTGCCCCGTGTGAGGATCGAACTCACGACCTTCAGATTATGAGACTGACGCGCTACCTACTGCGCTAACGAGGCCCTTCTTGCAAAAATGTCCAAAAAGAAAAAATATATATTGATACCGAACTTCAGATTTTGACAGTGATGTTGAAACCACCGTGCCAAAATATATGTATGGTCTGAAATTCTACAACCCCTGAGACAAAAAGATTGATTTCATTCTAAAGTAATACATATCGATATGGACCTTAAGATGTGGTATCCACCTTGACTAAACGTATGTATTGTGTGAAAGTCCAGAACACAGTGAATTCATTTTCACCCAACACTCTTTTGAAAAGGTTTGCTGCCCGTGTGAGGATCGAACTCACGACCTTCAGATTATGAGACTGACGCGCTACCTACTGCGCTAACGAGGCCCTTCTTGCAAAAATTTCCAAAAAGAAAAAAAATATATTGATACCGAACTTCAGATTTTGACAGTGATGTTGAAACCACCGTGCCAAAATATATGTATGGTCTGAAATTCTACAACCTGTGAGACAAAAGATTGATTTCATTCTAAAGTAAACATATCGATATGGACCTTAAGATGTGGTATCCACCTTGACAAAAGTATGTATTGTGTGAAAGTCCAAACACAGAGAATTCATTTTCACTTCATCTTCAGCCAACACTGTCTTTGAAAGCTTTGCTGCCCCGTGTGAGGATCGAACTCACGACCTTCAGATTATGAGACTGACGCGCTACCTACTGCGCTAACGAGGCCCTTCTTGCAAAAATTTCCAAAAAAAAAAAATATATTGATACCGAACTTCAGATTTTGACAGTGATGTTGAAACCACCGTGCCAAAATATATGTATGGTCTGAAATTCTACAACCTGTGAGACAAAAAATATGTTTCATTCATAAAGTAATACATATCGGTATGGACACTTAAGATTGGTCATCCACTTTGACGATAAGTATTATTGTTGACAAGTCCAGAACAACTTAGAAGTTCCTTTTCAATATCTTCAGCCAACACTCCTTTTGAAAAGATTTGCTTCCCCGTGTGAGGATCGAACTCATGCCCTTCAGATTATGAGACTGACGCGCTACCTACTGCCGCTAACGAGGCCCTTCTTGCAAAAAGTCCAAAAAGAAAAAAATATATTGATACCGAACTTCAGATTTTGACAGTGATGTTGAAACCACCGTGCCAAAATATATGTATGGTCTGAAATTCTACAACCTGTGAGACAAAAAGATTGATTTCATTCTAAAGTAATACATATCGATATGGACCTTAAGATGTGGTATCCACCTTGACAAAAGTATGTATTGTGTGAAAGTCCAGAACAACAGAGAATTCATTTTCACTTCATCTTCAGCCAACACTGTCTTTTTAAAAGCTTTGCTGCCCCGTGTGAGGATCGAACTCACGACCTTCAAATTATGAGACTGACGCGCTACCTACTGCGCTAACGAGGCCCTTCTTGCAAAAATTTCCAAAAAGAAAAAAAATATATTGATACCGAACTTCAGATTTTGACAGTGATGTTGAAACCACCGTGCCAAAATATATGTATGGTCCGAAATTCTACAACCTGTGAGACAAAAAGATTGATTTCATTCTAAAGTAATACATATCGATATCTACCTTAAGATGTGGTATCCACCTTGACAAAAGTATGTATTGTGTGAAAGTCCAAAACGACAGTGAATTCATTTTCACCCAACACTCTTTTGAAATGCTTTGCTGCCCCGTGTGAGGATCGAACTCATGACCTTCAGATTATGAGACTGACGCGCTACCTACTGCGCTAACGAGGCCCTTCTTGGAAAAAGTTCCAAAAAGAAAAAAAATATATTGATACCGAACTTCAGATTTTGACAGTGATGTTGAAACCACCGTGCCAAAATATATGTATGGTCCGAAATTCTACAACCTGTGAGACAAAAAGATTGATTTCATTCTAAAGTAATACATATCGATATCTACCTTAAGATGTGGTATCCACCTTGACAAAAGTATGTATTGTGTGAAAGTCCAAAACGACAGTGAATTCATTTTCACCCAACACTCTTTTGAAATGCTTTGCTGCCCCGTGTGAGGATCGAACTCATGACCTTCAGATTATGAGACTGACGCGCTACCTACTGCGCTAACGAGGCCCTTCTTGGAAAAGTTCCAAAAAGAAAAAATATATTGATACCGAACTTCAGATTTTGACAGGTGATGTTGAAACCACCGTGCCAAAATATATGTATGGTCTGAAATTCTACAACCTGTGAGACAAAAAGATTGATTTCATTCTAAAGTAATACATATCGATATGGACCCTTAAGATGTGGTATCCACCTTGACAAAAGTATGTATTGTGTGAAAGTCCAGAACGACAGTGAATTCATTTCACTTCATCTCAGCCAACACTCTTTTGAAAAGCATTGCTGCCGCGTGTGAGGATCGAAATCACGACCTTCAGATTATGAGACTGACGCGCTACCTACTGCGCTAACGACGCCCTTATTGCAAAAATTTCCAAAAAGAAAATAAATATATTGATACCGAACTTCAGATTTTGACAGTGATGTTGAAACCACCGTGCCAAAATATATGTATGGTCCGAAATTCTACAACCTGTGAGACAAAAAGATTGATTTCATTCTAAAGTAATACATATCGATATCTACCTTAAGATGTGGTATCCACCTTGACAAAAGTATGTATTGTGTGAAAGTCCAAAACGACAGTGAATTCATTTTCACCCAACACTCTTTTGAAATGCTTTGCTGCCCCGTGTGAGGATCGAACTCACGACCTTCAGATTATGAGACTGACGCGCTACCTACTGCGCTAACGAGGCCCTTCTTGCAAAAAGTTCCAAAAAGAAAAAAATATTTGATACCGAACTTCAGATTTTGACAGTGATGTTGAAACCACCGTGCCAAAATATATGTATGGTCTGAAATTCTACAACCCTGAGACAAAAAGATTGATTTCATTCTAAAGTAATACATATCGATATGGACCTTAAGATGTGGTATCCACCTTGACAAAAGTATGTATTGTGTGAAAGTCCAGAACTACAGAGAATTCATTTTCACTTCATCTTCAGCCAACACTGTCTTTTGAAAAGCTTTGCTGCCCCGTGTGAGGATCGAACTCACGACCTTCAGATTATGAGACTGACGCGCTACCTACTGCGCTAACGAGGCCCTTCTTGCAAAATTTCCAAAAAAAAAAATATATTGATACCGAACTTCAGATTTTGACAGTGATGTTGAAACCACCGTGCCAAAATATATGTATGGTCTGAAATTCTACAACCTGTGAGACAAAAGATTGATTTCATTCTAAAGTAATACATATCGATATGGACCTTAAGATGTGGTATCCACCTTGACAAAAGTATGTATTGTGTGAAAGTCCAAACAACAGAGAATTCATTTTCACTTCATCTTCAGCCAACACTGTCTTTTGAAAAGCTTTGCTGCCCCGTGTGAGGATCGAACTCACGACCTTCAGATTATGAGACTGACGCGCTACCTACTGCGCTAACGAGGCCCTTCTTGCAAAAATTTCCAAAAAGAAAAAAATATATTGATACCGAACTTCAGATTTTGACAGTGATGTTGAAACCACCGTGCCAAAATATATGTATGGTCTGAAATTCTACACACCTGTGAGACAAAAAGATTGATTTCATTCTAAAGTAATACATATCGATATGGACCTTAAGATGTGGTATCCACCTTGACAAAAGTATTTATTGTGTGAAAGTCCAGAATGACAGTGAATTCATTTCACTTCATCTTCAGCCAACACTCTTTTGAAAAGTTTTCTGCCCCGTGTGAGGATCGAACTCACGACCTTCAGATTATGAGACTGACGCGCTACCTACTGCGCTAACGAGGCCCTTCTTGCAAAAATTTCCAAAAAGAAAAAATATATTGATACCGAACTTCAGATTTTGACAGTGATGTTGAAACCACCGTGCCAAATATATGTATGGTCTGAAATTCTACAACCTGTGAGACAAAAAGATTGATTTCATTCTAAAGTAATACATATCGATATGGACCTTAAAGATGTGGTATCCACCTGACAAAAGTTATGTATGTGTGAAAGTCCAAAACGACAGTGAATTCATTTTCACTTCATCTTCAGCCAACACTCTTTGAAAAGCTTTGCTGCCCCGTGTGAGGATCGAACTCACGACCTTCAGATTATGAGACTGACGCGCTACCTACTGCGCTAACGAGGCCCTTCTTGCAAAAATTTCCAAAAAGAAAAAATATATATTGATACCGAACTTCAGATTTTGACAGTGATGTTGAAACCACCGTGCCAAAATATATGTATGGTCTGAAATTCTACAACCTGTGAGACAAAAAGATTGATTTCATTCTAAAGTAATACATATCGATATGGACCTTAAGATGTGGTATCCACCTTGACAAAAGTATGTATTGTGTGAAAGTCCAAAAAAACTGTGAATTCATTTTCACTCTTCAGCCAACACTCTTTTGAAAAGCTTTGCTGCCCCGTGTGAGGATCGAACTCACGACCTTCAGATTATGAGACTGACGCGCTACTACCTACTGCGCTAACGAGGCCCTTCTTGCAAAAATGTCCAAAAGAAGAAAAAATATTGATACCGAACTTCAGATTTTGACAGTGATGTTGAAACCACCGTGCCAAAATATATGTATGGTCTGAAATTCTACACCCTGAGACAAAAAGATTGATTTCATTCTAAAGTAATAGATATCGATATGGACCTTAAGATGTGGTATCCACCTTGACAAAAGTATGTATTGTGTGAAAGTCCAAAACAACAGAGAATTCATTTTCACTTCATCTTCAGCCCAACACTGTCTTTGAAAAGCTTGCTGCTGCCCCGTGTGAGGATCGAACTCACGACCTTCAGATTATGAGACTGACGCGCTACCTACTGCGCTAACGAGGCCCTTCTTGCAAAAATTTCCAAAAGAAAAAAATATATTGATACCGAACTTCAGATTTTGACAGTGATGTTGAAACCACCGTGCCAAAATATATGTATGGTCTGAAATTCTACAACCTGTGAGACAAAAGATTGATTTCATTCTAAAGTAATACATATCGATATGGACCTTAAGATGTGGTACCACCTTGACAAAGTATGTAATGTCTGAAAGTCCAGAATGACAGTGAATTCATTTTCACTCATCTTCAGCCACACTTTTTGAAAAGCTTTGCTGCTGCCCTGTGAGGATCGAACTCACGACCTTCAGATTATGAGACTGACGCGCTACCTACTGCGCGCTAACGAGGCCCTTCTTGCAAAAATTTCCAAAAGAAAAAAATATTGATACCGAACTTCAGATTTTGACAGTGATGTTGAAACCACCGTGCCAATATATGTATGGTCTGAATTCTACAACCCCTGAGACAAAAAGATTGATTTCATTCTAAAGTAATACATATCGATATGGACCTTAAGATGTGGTATCCACCTTGACACAAAGTATTATTGTGTGAAAGTCCAGAAGAACAGAGAATTCATTTTCACTTCATCTTCAGCCAACACTGTCTTTTGAAAAGCTTTGCTGCCCCCGTGTGAGGATCGAAACCGCCTTCAGATTATGAGACTGACACGCTACCTCTGCGCTAACGAGGCCCTTCTTGCAAAAATTCCAAAAAGAAAAAA
>NW_022263396.1:0-27779 GCF_002021735.2 Oncorhynchus kisutch | reverse complement strand
CTTTTCTGCCCCGTGTGAGGATCGAACTCACGACCTTCAGATTATGAGACTGACGCGCTACCTACTGCGCTAACGAGGCCCTTCTTGCAAAAATGTCCAAAAAGAAGAAAAAAATATTGATACCGAACTCAGATTTTGACAGTGATGTTGAAACCACCGTGCTAAAATATATGTATGGTCGAAAATTTACAACCCCTGTGAGACAAAAAGATGATTTCATTCTAAAGTAATACATATCGATATGGACCTTAAGATGTGGTATCCACCTTGACAAAAAGTATGTATTGTGTGAAAGTCCAGAACAACAGAGATTCATTTTCACTTCATCTTCAGCCAACACTGTCTTTTGAAAAGCTTTGCTGACCCGTGTGAGGATCGAACTCACAACCTTCAGATTATGAGACTGACCGCTACCTACTGCGCTAACGAGGCCTTCTTGAAAAAAGTCCAAAAAGAAAAAAAAATATTGATACCGAACTTCAGTTTTGACAGTGATGTTGAAACCACCGTGCCAAAATATATGTATGGTCTGAAATCTACAACCTGTGAGACAAAAAGATTGATTTCATTCTAAAGTAATACATATCGATATGGACCTTAAGATGTGGGTATCCACCTTGACAAAGTATGTATGGTAGGAAAGTCCAGAAGTGCATGAATTCAATTTTCACTTTCATCTTCAGCCAACACTCTTTTGAAAAACTTGCTGCCCCCGTGTGAGGATCGACCTCACGACCTTCAGATTATGAGACTGACGCGCTACCTACGGCGCTAACGAGGCCCTTCTTGCAGAAATGTCCAAAGAAGAAACAAAATATTGATACCGAACTTCAGATTTGACAGTGATGTTGAAACCACCGTGCCAAAATATATGTATGGTCCGAAATTCTACAACCTGTGAGACAAAAAGATTGATTTCATTCTAAAGTAAATACATGATCGATATGGACCTAAGATGTGGTATCCACCTTGACAAAAGTATGTAATGTCTGGAAAGTCCAGAATGACAGTGAATTCATTTCACTTCATCTTCAGCCAACACTGTCTTTTGAAAAGCTTTGCTGCCCCGTGTGAGGATCGAACTCACGACCTTCAGATTATGAGACTGACGCGCTACCTACTGCGCGAACGAGGCCCTTCTTGCAAAATTCCAAAAAAGAAAAAAATATATTGATACCGAACTTCAGATTTTGACAGTGATGTTGAAACCACCGTGCCAAAATATATGTATGGTCCGAAATTCTACAACCTGTGAGACAAAAGATTGATTTCATTCTAAAGTAAAACATATCGATATGGACCTGAAGTGGTGTATCCACCTTGACAAAAGTATGTATTGTGTGAAAGTCCAAAAGAACAGGAGAATTCATTTTCACTTCATCTTCAGCCACACTGCTTTTTGTACAAGCTTTGCTGCCCGTGTGAGGATCGAACTCACGACCTTCAGATTATGAGACTGACGCGCTACCTAATGCGCTAACGAGGCCCCTTCTTGCAAAATTTCCAAAAAGATAAAAAATATATTGATACCGAACTTCAGATTTTGACAGTGATGTTGAAACCACCGTGCCAAAATATATGTATGGTCGAAATTCTACAACCTGTGAGACAAAAAGATTGATTCATTCTAAAGTAATACTATTGATATGGACCTTAAGATGTGAGTATCCACCTTGACAAAGTATGTAATTGTGTGAAAGTCCAGAATGACAGATGAATTCATTTTCACTGTCATCTTCAGCCAACACTTCTTTTGAAAAGCTTTTCTGCCCCGTGGTAGGGATCGAACTCACGACCTTCAGATTATGAGACTGACGCTCTACCTACTGCGCTAACGAGGCCCTTCTTGCAAAAATTTCCAAAAAGAAAAAATATATTGATACCGACTTCAGATTTTGACAGTGATGTTGAAACCACCGTGCCAAAATATATGTATTGTCTGAAATTCTACAACCTGTGAGACAAAAAGATTGAATTTCATTCTAAAGTAATACATATCGATATGGACCTTAAGATGTGGTATCCACCTTGACAGAAAGTATGTTAATGTGTGAAAGTCCAGAGATGCCAGTGAATTCATTTTCACTTCATCTTCAGCCAACACTCTTTGAAAACTTTCTTCCCCGTGTGAGGATCGAACTCACGACCTTCAGATTATGAGACTGACGCGCTACCTACTGCGCTAACGAGGCCCTTCTTGCAGAAATGTCCAAAAAGAAGAAACAAAATATTGATACCGAACTTCAGATTTTGACAGTGATGTTGAAACCACCGTCCAAAATATATGTATGGTCCGAAATTCTACAAACCTGTGAGACAAAAAGAATTGATTTCATTCTAAAGTAATACTGATCGATATGGACCTTAAGATGTGGTATCCACCTTGACAAAAGTATGTAATGTCTGAAAGTCCAGAATGCCAGTGAATTCATTTCACTTCATCTTCAGCCAACACTCTTTTGAAAAACTTTTCTTCCCCGTTGTGAGGATCGAACTCACGACCTTCAGATTATGAGACTGACGCACTACCTACTGCGCTAACGAGTCCCTTCTTGCAAAAAGTTCCAAAAAGAAATAAAAATATATTGATACCGAACTTCAGATTTTGACAGTGATGTTGAAACCACCGTGCCAAAATATATGTATGGTCTGAAATTCTACAACCTGTGAGACAAAAAGATTGATTCATTCTAAAGTAAAACATATCGATATGGACCTTAAGATGTGGTATCCACCTTGACAAAAGTATGTATTGTGTGAAAGTCCAAAAAAACTGTGAATTCATTCTCACCTTCAGCCAACACTCTTTTGGAAAGCTTTGCTAACCCGTGTGAGGATCGAACTCACGACCTTCAGATTTTGAGACTGACGCACTACCTAATGCGCTAACGAGGCCCTTCTTGCAGAGATGTCCAAAAAGAAGAAACAAAATATTGATACCGAACTTCAGATTTTGACAGTGATGTTGAAACCACCGTGCCAAAATATATGTATGGTCTGAAAATTAGACAACCCCTGAGACAAAAAGATTGATTTCATTCTAAAGTAATAGATATCGATATGGACCTAAGATGTGGTATCCACCTTGACAAACGTATGTATTGTGTGAAAGTCCAGAACAACAGAGAATTCATTTTCACTTCATCTTCAGCCAACACTGTCTTTTGAAAAGCTTTGCTGCCCCGTGTGAAGATCGAACTCACGACCTTCAGATTATGAGACTGACGCGCTACCTACTGCGCTAACGAGGCCCTTCTTGCAAAAATGTCCAAAAAGAGAAAAAAATATATTGATACCGAACTTCAGATTTTGACAGTGATGTTGAAACCACCGTGCCAAAATATATGTATGGTCCGAAATTCTACAACCTGTGAGACAAAAAGATTGATTTCATTCTAAAGTAATACTGATCGATATGGACCTTAAGATGTGGTATCCACCTTGACAAAAGTATGTAATGTCTGAAAGTCCAGAAATGACAGTGAATTCATTTTCACTTCATCTTCAGCCAACACTCTTTTGAAAAGCTTTTCTGCCCCGTGTGAGGATCGAACTCACGACCTTCAGATTATGAGACTGACGCGCTACCTACTGCGCTAACGAGGCCCTTCTTGCAAAAAGTTCCAAAAAGAAAATAAAATATATTGATACCGAACTTCAGATTTTGTACAGTGATGTTGAAACCACCGTGCCAAAATATATGTATGGTCTGAAATTCTACAACCCCTGAGACAAAAAGATTGATTTCATTCTAAAGTAATACATATCGATATGGACCTTAAGATGTGGTATCCACCTTGACAAAAGTATGTATTGTGTGAAAGTCCAGAACTGACAGTGAATTCATTTTCACCAGCCAACACTCTTTTGAAAAGCTTTGCTGCCCGTGTGAGGATCGAACTCACGACCTTCAGATTATGAGACTGACGCGCTACCTACTGCGCTAACGAGGCCCTTCTTGCAAAAATTTCCAAAAAGAAAAAAAATATATTGATACCGAACTTCAGATTTTGACAGTGATGTTGAAACCACCGTGCCAAAATATATGTATGGTCCTGAAATTCTACAACCTGTGAGACAAAAAGATTGATTTC
The DNA here is from genome assembly GCF_002021735.2 of Oncorhynchus kisutch. Lineage (NCBI taxonomy): Eukaryota > Metazoa > Chordata > Actinopteri > Salmoniformes > Salmonidae > Oncorhynchus > Oncorhynchus kisutch. The sequence continues at coordinate 23,685 of NW_022263396.1, read as the reverse complement.
ATTCTAAAGTAAAACATATCGATATGGACCATAAGATGTGGTATCCACCTTGACAAAAGTATGTATTGTGTGAAAGTCCAAAAAAACTGTGAATTCATTCTCACCTTCAGCCAACACTCTTTTGGAAAGCTTTGCTAACCCGTGTGAGGATCGAACTTCACGACCTTCAGATTTTGAGACTGACGCACTACCTAATGCGCTAACGAGGCCCTTCTTGCAGAGATGTCCAAAAAGAAGAAACAAAATATTGATACCGAACTTCAGATTTTGACAGTGATGTTGAAACCACCGTGCCAAAATATATGTATGGTCTGAAATTAGACAACCCCTGAGACAAAAAGATTGATTTCATTCTAAAGTAATAGATATCGATATGGACCTAAGATGTGGTATCCACCTTGACAAACGTATGTATTGTGTGAAAGTCCAGAACAACAGAGAATTCATTTTCACTTCATCTTCAGCCAACACTGTCTTTTGAAAAGCTTTGCTGCCCCGTGTGAAGATCAAACTCACGACCTTCAGATTATGAGACTGACGCGCTACCTACTGCGCTAACGAGGCCCTTCTTCCAAAAATGTCCAAACAGAAAAATATATATATTGATACCGAACTTCAGATTTTGTCAATGATGTTGAAACCACCGTGCCAAAATATATGTATGGTCTTAAATTCTACAACCCCTGAGACAAAAAGATTGATTTCATTCTAAAGTAATACATATCGATATGGACCTTAAGATGTGGTATCCACCTTGACAAAAGTATGTAATGTCTGAAAGTCCAGAATGACAGTGAATTCATTTTCACCCAACACTCTTTTGAAAAGCTTTGCTGCCCCGTGTGAGGATCGAACTCACGACCTTCACATTATGAGACTGACGCGCTAACCTACTGCGCTAACGAGGCCCTTCTTGCAAATTTTTCAAAAAAGAAAAAATAGATATTGATACCGAATTTTGACAGTGATGTTGAAACCACCGTGCCAAAATATATGTATGGACTGAAATTCTACAACCCCTGAGACAAAAAGATTGATTTCATTCTAAAGTAATACATATCGATATGGACCTTAAGATGTGGTATCCACCTTGACAAAAGTATGTATTGTGTGAAAGTCCAAAACAACTGTGAATTCATTCTCAACCTTCAGCCAACACTCTTTTGGAAAGCTTTGCTAACCCGTGTGAGGATCGAATTCACGACCTTCAGATTTTGAGACTGACGCACTACCTAATGCGCTAACGAGGCCCTTCTTGCAGAGATGTCCAAAAAGAAGAAACAAAATATTGATACCGAACTTCAGATTTTGACAGTGATGTTGAAACCACCGTGCCAAAATATATGTATGGTCTGAAATTAGACAACCCCTGAGACAAAAAGATTGATTTCATTCTAAAGTAATAGATATCGATATGGACCTAAGATGTGGTATCCACCTTGACAAACGTATGTATTGTGTGAAAGTCCAGAACAACAGAGAATTCATTTTCACTTCATCTTCAGCCAACACTGTCTTTTGAAAAGCTTTGCTGCCCCGTGTGAAGATCAAACTCACGACCTTCAGATTATGAGACTGACGTGCTACCTACTGCGCTAACGAGGCCCTTCTTCCAAAAATGTCCAAACAGAAAAAATATATATATTGATACCGAACTTCAGATTTTGTCAATGATGTTGAAACCACCGTGCCAAAATATATGTATGGTCTTAAATTCTACAACCCCTGAGACAAAAAGATTGATTTCATTCTAAAGTAATACATATCGATATGGACCTTAAGATGTGGTATCCACCTTGACAAAAGTATGTAATGTCTGAAAGTCCAGAATGACAGTGAATTCATTTTCACCCAACACTCTTTTGAAAAGCTTTGCTGCCCCGTGTGAGGATCGAACTCACGACCTTCAGATTATGAGACTGACGCGCTACCTACTGCGCTAACGAGGCCCTTCTTGCAAATTTTCAAAAAAGAAAAAAATAGATATTGATACCGAATTTTGACAGTGATGTTGAAACCACCGTGCCAAAATATATGTATGGACTGAAATTCTACAACCCCTGAGACAAAAAGATTGATTTCATTCTAAAGTAATACATATCGATATGCACCTTAAGATGTGGTATCCACCTTGACAAAAGTATGTATTGTGTGAAAGTCCAAAACAACTGTGAATTCATTCTCACCTTCAGCCAACACTCTTTTGGAAAGCTTTGCTGCCCCGTGTGAGGATCGAACTCACGACCTTCAGATTATGAGACTGACGCGCTACCTACTGCGCTAACGAGGCCCTTCTTGCAAAAATTTCCAAAAAGAAAAAAAATATATTGATACCGAACTTCAGATTTTGACAGTGATGTTGAAACCACCGTGCCAAAATATATGTATGGTCCGAAATTCTACAACCTGTGAGACAAAAAGATTGATTTCATTCTAAAGTAAAACATATCGATATGGACCATAAGATGTGGTATCCACCTTGACAAAAGTATGTATTGTGTGAAAGTCCAAAATGACAGAGAATTCATTTTCACTTCATCTTCAGCCAACACTGTCTTTTGAAAAGTTTTGCTGCCCCGTGTGAGGATCGAACTCACGACCTTCAGATTATGAGACTGACGCGCTACCTACTGCGCTAACGAGGCCCTTCTTGCAAAAATTTCCAAAAAGAAAAAAAATATATTGATACTGAACTTCAGATTTTGACAGTGATGTTGAAACCACCGTGCCAAAATATATGTATGGTCCGAAATTCTACAACCTGTGAGACAAAAAGATTGATTTCATTCTAAAGTAATACATATCGATATGGACCTTAAGATGTGGTATCCACCTTGACAAAAGTATGTATTGTGTGAAAGTCCAAAACTACAGAGAATTCATCTTCAGCCAACACTGTCTTTTGAAAAGCTTTGCTGCCCCGTGTGAGGATCGAACTCACGACCTTCAGATTATGAGACTGACGCGCTACCTACTGCGCTAACGAGGCCCTTCTTGCAAAAATTTCCAAAAAGATAAAAAATATATTGATACCGAACTTCAGATTTTGACAGTGATGTTGAAACCACCGTGCCAAAATATATGTATGGTCCGAAATTCTACAACCTGTGAGACAAAAAGATTGATTTCATTCTAAAGTAATACATATCGATATGGACCTTAAGATGTGGTATCCACCTTGACAAAAGTATGTAATGTCTGAAAGTCCAGAATGACAATGAATTCATTTTCACTTCATCTTCAGCCAACACTCTTTTGAAAAGCTTTTCTGCCCCGTGTGAGGATCAACCTCACGACCTTCAGATTATGAGACTGACGCTCTACCTACTGCGCTAACGAGTCCCTTCTTGCAAAAATTTCCAAAAGATAAAAAATATATTGATACCGAACTTCAGATTTTAACAGTGATGTTGAAACCACAGTGCCAAAATATATGTATGGTCTGAAATTCTACAACCCCTGAGACAAAAAGATTGATTTCTTTCTAAAGTAATACATATCGATATGGACCTTAAGATGTGGTATCCACCTTGACAAAAGTATGTATTGTCTGAAAGTCCAGAATGACAGTGAATTCATTTCACTTCATCTTCAGCCAACACTCTTTTGAAAAGCTTTGCTGCCCCGTGTGAGGATCGAACTCACGACCTTCAGATTATGAGACTGACTCGCTACCTACTGCGCTAAGGAGGCCCTTCTTGCAAAAAGTTCCAAAAAGAAAAAATATATATTGATACCGAACTTCAGATTTTGACAGTGATGTTGAAACCACCGTGCCAAAATATATGTATGGTCCGAAATTCTACAACCTGTGAGACAAAAAGATTGATTTCATTCTAAAGTAAAACATATCGATATGGACCTTAAGATGTGGTATCCACCTTGACAAAAGTATGTATTGTGTGAAAGTCCAAAAAAACTGTGAATTCATTCTCACCTTCAGCAAACACTCTTTTGGAAAGCTTTGCTAACCCGTGTGAGGATCGAACTCACGACCTTCAGATTATGAGACTGACGCGCTACCTTCTGCGCTAACAAGGCCCTTCTTGCAGAAATGTCCAAAAAGAAGAAACAAAATATTGATACCGAACTTCAGATTTTGACAGTGATGTTGAAACCACCGTGCCAAAATATATGTATGGTCTGAAATTCTACAACCTGTGAGACAAAAGATTGATTTCATTCTAAAGTAAAACATATCGATATGGACCTTAAGATGTGGTATCCACCTTGACCAAAGTATGTATTGTGTGAAAGTCCAAAAAACTGTGAATTCATTCTCACCTTCAGCCAACACTCTTTTGGAAAGCTTTGCTAACCCGTGTGAGGATCGAACTCACGACCTTCAGATTATGAGACTGACGCGCTACCTACTGCGCTAACAAGGCCCTTCTTGCAGAAATGTCCAAAAAGAAGAAACAAAATATTGATACCGAACTTCAGATTTTGACAGTGATGTTGAAACCACCGTGCCAAAATATATGTATGGACTGAAATTCTACAACCCCTGAGACAAAAAGATTGATTTCATTCTAAAGTAATACATATCGATATGCACCTTAAGATGTGGTATCCACCTTGACAAAAGTATGTATTGTGTGAAAGTCCAAAACAACTGTGAATTCATTCTCACCTTCAGCCAACACTCTTTTGGAAAGCTTTGCTGCCCCGTGTGAGGATCGAACTCACGACCTTCAGATTATGAGACTGACGCGCTACCTACTGCGCTAACGAGGCCCTTCTTGCAAAATTTCCAAAAAGAAAAAAATATATTGATACCGAACTTCAGATTTTGACAGTGATGTTGAAACCACCGTGGCCAAAATATATGTATGGTCCGAAATTCTACAACCTGTGAGACAAAAAGATTGATTTCATTCTAAAGTAAAACATATCGATATGGACCATAAGATGTGGTATCCACCTTGACAAAAGTATGTATTGTGTGAAAGTCCAAAATGACAGAGAATTCATTTTCACTTCATCTTCAGCCAACACTGTCTTTGAAAGCTTTGCTGCCCCGTGTGAGGATCGAACTCACGACCTTCAGATTATGAGACTGACGCGCTACCTACTGCGCTAACGAGGCCCTTCTTGCAAAAATTTCCAAAAAGAAAAAAATATATTGATACCGAACTTCAGATTTTGACAGTGATGTTGAAACCACCGTGCCAAAATATATGTATGGTCCGAAATTCTACAACCTGTGAGACAAAAAGATTGATTTCATTCTAAAGTAATACATATCGATATTGGACCTTAAGATGTGGTATCCACCTTGACAAAAGTATGTATTGTGTGAAAGTCCAGAAGACAGAGAATTCATTTTCACTTCATCTTCAGCCAACACAGTCTTTTGAAAGCTTTGCTGCCCCGTGTGAGGATCGAACTCACGACCTTCAGATTATGAGACTGACGCGCTACCTACTGCGCTAACGAGGCCCTTCTTGCAAAAAGTTCCAAAAAGAAAAAAATATATTGATACCGAACTTCAGATTTTGACAGTGATGTTGAAACCACCGTGCCAAAATATATGTATGGTCCGAAATTCTACAACCTGTGAGACAAAAAGATTGATTTCATTCTAAAGTAATACTGATCGATATGGACCTTAAGATGTGGTATCCACCTTGACAAAAGTATGTAATGTCTGAAAGTCCAGAATGCCAGTGAATTCATTTCACTTCATCTTCAGCCAACACTCTTTTGAAAAACTTTTCTTCCCCGTGTGAGGATCGAACTCACGACCTTCAGATTATGAGACTGACGCGCTACCTACTGCGCTAACGAGGCCCTTCTTGCAGAAATGTCCAAAAAGAGAAAATATATTGATACCGAACTTCAGATTTTGACAGTGATGTTGAAACCACCGTGCCAAAATATATGTATGGTCCTGAAATTCTACAACCTGTGAGACAAAAAGATTGATTTCATTCTAAAGTAAAACATATCGATATGGACCTTAAGATGTGGTATCCACCTTGACAAAGTATGTATTGTGTGAAAGTCCAAAAAACTGTGAATTCATTCTCACCTTCAGCCAACACTCTTTTGGAAAGCTTTGCTAACCCGTGTGAGGATCGAACTCACGACCTTCAGATTTGAGACTGACGCAGCTACCTACTGCGCTAACGAGGCCCTTCTTGCAGAATGTCCAAAAAGAAGAAACAAAATATTGATACCGAACTTCAGATTTTGACAGTGATGTTGAAACCACCGTGCCAAAATATATGTATGGTCTGAAATTAGACAACCCTGTGAGACAAAAAGATTGATTTCATTCTAAGTAATAGATATCGATATGGACCTAAGATGTGGTATCCACCTTGACAAACGTATGTATTGTGTGAAAGTCCAGAACAACAGAGAATTCATTTTCACTTCATCTTCAGCCAACACTGTCTTTTGAAAAGCTTTGCTGCCCCGTGTGAAGATCAAACTCACGACCTTCAGATTATGAGACTGACGGCCTACCTACTGCGCTAACGAGGCCCTTCTTCCAAAAATGTCCAAACAGAAAAATATATATTGATACCGAACTTCAGATTTTGTCAATGATGTTGAAACACCGTGCCAAATATATGTATGGTCTTAAATTCTACAACCCTGAGACAAAAAGATTGATTTCATTCTAAAGTAATACATATCGATATGGACCTTAAGATGTGGTATCCACCTTGACAAAAGTATGTAATGTCTGAAAGTCCAGAATGACAGTGAATTCATTTTCACCCAACACTTCTTTGAAAAGCTTTGCTGCCCCGTGTGAGGATCGAACTCACGACCTTCAGATTATGAGACTGACGCGCTACCTACTGCGGCTAACGAGGCCCTTCTTGCAAAAATTTCCAAAAAGAAAAAAATATATTGATACCGAACTTCAGATTTTGACAGTGATGTTGAAACCACCGTGCCAAAATATATGTATGGTCCGAAATTCTACAACCTGTGAGACAAAAAGATTGATTTCATTCTAAAGTAAAACATATCGATATGGACCATAAGATGTGGTATCCACCTTGACAAAGTATGTATTGTGTGAAAGTCCAAACTGACAGAGAATTCATTTTCACTTCATCTTCAGCCAACACTGTCTTTTGAAAAGCTTTGCTGCCCCGTGTGAGGATCGAACTCACGACCTTCAGATTATGAGACTGACGCGCTACCTACTGCGCTAACGAGGCCCTTCTTGCAAAAATTTCCAAAAAGAAAAAAATATATTGATACCGAACTTCAGATTTTGACAGTGATGTTGAAACCACCGTGCCAAAATATATGTATGGTCCGAAATTCTACAACCTGTGAGACAAAAAGATTGATTTCATTCTAAAGTAATACATATCGATATGGACCTTAAGATGTGGTATCCACCTTGACAAAAGTATGTATTGTCTGAAAGTCCAGAATGACAGATGAATTCATTTCACTTCATCTCAGCCAACACTGTCTTTTGAAAAGCTTTGCTGCCCCGTGTGAGGATCGAACTCACGACCTTCAGATTATGAGACTGACGCGCTACCTACTGCGCTAACGAGGCCCTTCTTGCAAAAATTTCCAAAAAGAAAAAAATATATTGATACCGAACTTCAGATTTTGACAGTGATGTTGAAACCACCGTGCCAAAATATATGTATGGTCCTGAAATTCTACAACCTGTGAGACAAAAGATTGATTTCATTCTAAAGTAATACATATCGATATGGACCTTAAGATGTGGTATCCACCTTGACAAAAGTATGTATTGTGTGAAAGTCCAGAAAGACAGAGAATTCATTTTCACTTCATCTTCAGCCAACACTCTTTTGAAAAGCTTTTCTGCCCCGTGTGAGGATCGAACTCACGACCTTCAGATTATGAGACTGACGCGCTACCTACTGCGCTAACGAGGCCCTTCTTGCAAAAATTTCCAAAAAGAAAAAAATATATTGATACCGAACTTCAGATTTTGACAGTGATGTTGAAACCACCGTGCCAAAATATATGTATGGTCTGAAATTCTACAACCCCTGAGACAAAAAGATTGATTTCATTCTAAAGTAATACATATCGATATGGACCTTAAGATGTGGTATCCACCTTGACAAAAGTATGTAATGTCTGAAAGTCCAGAATGACAGTGAATTCATTTTCACTTCATCTTCAGCCAACACTCTTTTGAAAAGCTTTTCTGCCCCGTGTGAGGATCGAACTCACGACCTTCAGATTATGAGACTGACGCGCTACCTACTGCGCTAAGCGAGGCCCTTCTTGCAAAAAGTTCCAAAAGAAAAAATATATATTGATACCGAACTTCAGATTTTGACAGTGATGTTGAAACCACCGTGCCAAAATATATGTATGGTCCCAATTCTACAACCTGTGAGACAAAAAGATTGATTTCATTCTAAAGTAAAACATATCGATATGGACCTTAAGATGTGGTATCCACCTTGACAAAAGTATGTATTGTGTGAAAGTCCAAAAAAACTGTGAATTCATTCTCACCTTCAGCCAACACTCTTTTGGAAAGCTTTGCTAACCCGTGTGAGGATCGAACTCACGACCTTCAGATTATGAGACTGACGCGCTACCTTCTGCGCTAACAAGGCCCTTCTTGCAGAAATGTCCAAAAAGAAGAAACAAATATTGATACCGAACTTCAGATTTTGACAGTGATGTTGAACCACCGTGCCAAAATATATGTATGGTCTGAAATTCTACAACCTGTGAGACAAAAAGATTGATTTCATTCTAAAGTAAAAAATATCGATATGGACCTTAAGATGTGGTATCCACCTTGACAAAAGTATGTATTGTGTGAAGTCCAAAAAACTAGTGAATTCATTTCACTTCATCTTCAGCCAACACTCTTTTGAAAAGCTTGCTACCCGTGTGAGGATCGAACTCACGACCTTCAGATTATGAGACTGACGCGCTACCTACTGCGCTAACGAGGCCCTCTTGCAAAAATGTCCAAAAAGAAAAAAATATATTGATACCGAACTTCAGATTTTGACAGTGATGTTTGAAACCACGTGCCAAATATATGTATGGTCTGAAATTCTACAACCTGTGAGACAAAAAGATTGATTTCATTCTAAAGTAATACATATCGATATGGACCTTAAGATGTGGTATCCACCTTGACCAAAGTATGTAATTGTCTGAAAGTCCAGAATGACAGTGAATTCATTTCACTTCATCTTCAGCCAACACTCTTTGAAAAGCTTTGCTGCCCCGTGTGAGGATCGAACTCACGACCTTCAGATTATGAGACTGACTCGCTACCTACTGCGCTAACGGAGGCCCTTCTTGCAAAAAGTTCCAAAAAGAAAAAATATATATTGATACCGAACTTCAGATTTTGACAGTGATGTTGAAACCACCGTGCCAAAATATATGTATGGTCCCGAAATTCTACAACCTGTGAGACAAAAAGATTGATTTCATTCTAAAGTAAAACATATCGATATGGACCTTAAGATGTGGTATCCACCTTGACAAAAGTATGTATTGTGTGAAAGTCCAAAACAACAGAGAATTCATTTCACTTCATCTTCAGCCAACACTTCTTTTGAAAGCTTTGCTGCCCCGTGTGAGGATCGAACTCACGACCTTCAGATTATGAGACTGACGCGCTACCTACTGCGCTAACGAAGGCCCTTCTTGCAGAAATGTCCAAAAAGAAGAAACAAAATATTGATACCGAACTTCAGATTTTGACAGTGATGTTGAAACCACCGTGCCAAAATATATGTATGGTCTGAAATTCTACAACCTGTGAGACAAAAAGATTGATTTCATTCTAAAGTAATACATATCGATATGGACCTTAAGATGTGGTATCCACCTTGACAAAAGTATGTATTGTGTGAAAGTCCAAAAAACTGATGAATTCATTTCCTCATCCTTCAGCCAACACTCTTTTGAAAAGCTTTGCTGCCCCGTGTGAGGATCGAACTCACGACCTTCAGATTATGAGACTGACGCGCTACCTACTGCGCTAACGAGGCCCTTCTTGCAAAAATGTCCAAAAAGAAGAAAAATATATTGATACCGAACTTCAGATTTTGACAGTGATGTTGAAACCACCGTGCCAAAATATATGTATGGTCCGAAATTCTACAACCTGTGAGACAAAAAGATTGATTTCATTCTAAAGTAATACATATCGATATGGACCTTAAGATGTGGTATCCACCTTGACAAAAGTATGTATTGTGCTGAAAGTCCAGAATGACAGTGAATTCATTTTCACTTCATCTTCAGCCAACACTCTTTTGAAAAGCTTTCTGCCCCGTGTGAGGATCGAACTCACGACCTTCAGATTATGAGACTGACGCACTACCTACTGCGCTAACGAGGCCCTTCTTGGCAAAAATTTCCAAAAAGTAAAAATATATATTGATACCGAACTTCAGATTTTGACAGTGATGTTGAAACCACCGTGCCAAAATATATGTATGGTCTGAAATTCTACAACCCTGTGAGACAAAAGATTGATTTCATTCTAAAGTAAAACATATCGATATGGACCTTAAGATGTGGTATCCACCTTGACTAAAGTATGTATTGTGTGAAAGTCCAAAACAACATGTGAATTCATTCTCCATCTTCAGCCAACACGTCTTTTGTAAAGCTTTGCTAGCTGCGTGTGAGGATCGAACTCACGACCTTCAGATTATGAGACTGACGTGCTACCTACTGCGCTAACGAGGCACTTCTTGCAAAATGTCCAAAAAGAAGAAAAAGAATATTGATACCGAACTTCAGATTTTGACAGTGATGTTGAAACCACCTGTGCCAAAATGAAGTATGGTCCTGAAATTCTACAACCTGTGAGACAAAAAGATTGATTTCATTCTAAAGTAATACATATCGATATGGACCTTAAGATGTGGTATCCACCTTGACAAATGTATGTATTGTGTGAAAGTCCAGAACAACAGAGAATTCATTTTCACTTCATCTTCAGCCAACACTGTCTTTTGAAAAGCTTTGCTGCCCCGTGTGAGGATCGAACTCACGACCTTCAGATTATGAGACTGACGCGCTACCTACTGCGCTAACGAGGCCCCTTCTTGCAAAAATTTCCCAAAAAGAAAAAAAATATATTGATACCGAACTTCAGATTTTGACAGTGATGTTGAAACCACCGTGCCAAAATATATGTATGGTCCGAAATTCTACAACCTGTGAGACAAAAAGATTGATTTCATTCTAAAGTAAAACATATCGATATGGACCATTAAGATGTGGTATCCACCTTGACAAAAGTATGTATTGTGTGAAAGTCCAAAATGACAGAGAATTCATTTTCACTTCATCTTCAGCCAACACTGTCTTTTGAAAAGCTTTTGCTGCCCGTGTGAGGATCGAACTCACGACCTTCAGATTATGAGACTGACGCGCTACCTACTGCGCTAACGAGGCCCTTCTTGCAAAAAATTTCCAAAAGAAAAAAAATATATTGATACCGAACTTCAGATTTTGACAGTGATGTTGAAACCACCGTGCCAAAATATATGTATGGTCCGAAATTCTACAACCTGTGAGACAAAAAGATTGATTTCATTCTAAAGTAATACATATCGATATGGACCTTAAGATGTGGTATCCACCTTGACAAAAGTATGTATTGTGTGAAAGTCCAGAAGAAACAGGAATTCATTTTCACTTCATCTTCAGCCAACACAGTCTTTGAAAGCTTTGCTGCCCCGTGTGAGGATCGAACTCACGACCTTCAGATTATGAGACTGACGCGCTACCTACTGCGCTAACGAGGCCCTTCTTGCAAAAAGTTCCAAAAAGAAAAAAAATATATTGATACCGAACTTCAGATTTTGACAGTGATGTTGAAACCACCGTGCCAAAATATATGTATGGTCCGAAATTCTACAACCTGTGAGACAAAAAGATTGATTTCATTCTAAAGTAATACTGATCGATATGGACCTTAAGATGTGGTATCCACCTTGACAAAAGTATGTAATGTCTGAAAGTCCAGAATGCCAGTGAATTCATTTTCACTTAATCTTCAGCCAACACTCTTTTGAAAAACTTTTCTTCCCCGTGTGAGGATCGAACTCACGACCTTCAGATTATGAGACTGACGCGCTACCTACTGCGCTAACGAGGCCCTTCTTGCAGAAATGTCCAAAAAGAAGAAACAAAATATTGATACCGAACTTCAGATTTTGACAGTGATGTTGAAACCACCGTGCCAAAATATATGTATGGTCTGAAATTCTACAACCTGTGAGACAAAAAGATTGATTTCATTCTAAAGTAAAACATATCGATAGGACCTTAAGATGTGGTATCCACCTTGACAAAAGTATGTATTGTGTGAAAGTCCAAAAACACTGTGAATTCATTCTCACCTTCAGCCAACACTCTTTTGGAAAGCTTTGCTAACCCGTGTGAGGATCGAACTCACGACCTTCAGATTTTGAGACTGACGCCACTACCTAATGCGCTAACGAGGCCCTTCTTGCAGGAGATGTCCAAAAGAAGAAACAAAATATTGATACCGAACTTCAGATTTTGACAGTGATTTGATGAAACCACCGTGCCAAAATATATGTATGGTCTGAAATTAGACAACCCCTGAGACAAAAGATTGATTTCATTCTAAAGTAATAGATATCGATATGGACCTAAGATGTGGTATCCACCTTGACAAACGTATGTATTGTGTGAAAGTCCAGAACAACAGAGAATTCATTTTCACTTCATCTTCAGCCAACACTGTCTTTTGAAAAGCTTTGCTGCCCCGTGTGAAGGATCAACTCACGACCTTCAGATTATGAGACTGACGGCCTACCTACTGCGCTAACGAGGGGCCCTTCTTCGACAAAACTGTTCCAAACAGAAAAAATATATATATTTGATACCGAACTTCATGATTTTGTCAATGATGTTGAACCAACCGTGCCAAAATTATATGTGCTGATCATTAATTCTACAACCATCTGAGACAAAAGATTGATTTCATTCTAAGTAATATTCCTATATCGCTATGGACCTTCAGATGTGGTATCCCCCGTTTTGACCAAACGTATGTAACTGTCTTCTGAAGTCCAGCCAGAATGACAGTGTGAATTCATTTTCACCCAACACTCTTTTGAAAAGCTTTGCTGCCCCGTGTGAGGATCGAACTCAACGCCCCTTCCGATATGAGACTGACGCCGCTACCTACTGCCGCTAACGAGGCCCTTCTTGCCAAAAATTTCCAAAAGAAAAAAAATATATTGATACCGAACTTCAGATTTGTGAAGTGATGTTGAACCCACCGTGCCAAAAATATATGTATGGTCCGAAATTCTACAACCTGTGAGACACAAAAGATGATTTCATTCTAACGTAAAACATATCGATATGTGACCATACGATGTGTATCCACCTTGACAAAAGTATGTATTGTGTGAAAGTCCAAACTGACCAGAGAATTCATTTTCACTGTCATCTTCAGCCAACATGTCTTTTGAAAAGTTTTGCTGCCCCGTTGTGAGGATCGAACTCACGACCTTAGATTATGGACCTGACGCGCTACCTACTGCGCTAACGATGGCCCTTCTTGCAAAAATTTCCAAAAAGAAAAAAAACTTGATACCGAACTTCAGATTTTGACAGTGATGTTTGAAACCACCGTGCCAAAATATATGTCTGGTCCGAAATTCTACAACCTGTGAGACAAAAAGATTTGATTTCATTCTAAAGTAATACATATCTATATGGACCTTAAGATGTGGTATCCACCTGACAAAAGTATGTATGTGTGTTGAAAGTCCAAAACTACAGAGAATTCATCTTCCAGCCAACACTGTCTTTTGAAAAGCTTTGCTGCCCCGTGTGAGGATCGAACTCACGACCTTCAGATTATGAGACTGACGCGCTACCCTACTGCGCTAACGAGGCCCTTCTTTGCAAAATTTCCAAAAGATAAAAAAATATTGATACCGAACTTCAGATTTTAACAGTGATGTTGAAACCACAGTGCCAAAATATATGTATGGTCTGAAATTCTACAACCCTTGAGACAAAAAGATTGATTTCTTCTAAAGTAATACATATCGATATGGACCTTAAGATGTGGTATCCACCTTGACAAAAGTATGTAATGTCTGAAAGTCCAGAATGACAGTGACATTCATTTTCACTTCATCTTCAGCCAACACTCTTTTGAAAAGCTTTGCTGCCCCGTGTGAGGATCGAACTCACGACCTTCAGATTATGAGACTGACTCGCTACCTACTGCGCTAACGGAGGCCCTTCTTGCAAAAGTTCCAAAAGATAAAAATATATTGATACGAACTTCAGATTTTGACAGTGATGTTGAAACCACCGTGCCAAAATATATGTATGGTCCCAAATTTACAACCTGTGAGACAAAAGATTGATTTCATTCTAAAGTAAAACATATCGATATGGACCTTAAGATGTGGTATCCACCTTGACAAAAGTATGTATTGTGTGAAAGTCCCAAAAAACTGTGAATTCATTCTCACCTTCAGCCAACACTCTTTTGGAAAGCTTTGCTAACCCGTGTGAGGATCGAACTCACGACCTTCAGATTATGCGACTGACGCGCTACCTTCTGCGCTAAACAAGGCCCTTCTTGCAGAAATGTCCAAAAAGAAGAAACAAAATATTGATACCCGAACTTCAGATTTGACAGTGATGTTGAACCACCGTGCCAAAATATATGTATGGTCTGAAATTCTACAACCTGTGAGACAAAAAGATTGATTTCATTCTAAAGTAAACATATCGATATGGACCTTAAGATGTGGTATCCACCTGACAAAAGTATGTATTGTGTGAAAGTCCAAAAACAACTGTGAATTCATCTCACCTTCAGCCAACACTCTTTGGAAAGCTTTGCTAACCCGTGTGAGGATCGAACTCACGACCTCAGATTATGAGACTGACGCGCTACCTACTGCGCTAACAAGGCCCTTCTTGCAGAAATGTCCAAAAGGAAGAAACAAAATATTGATACCGAACTTCAGATTTTGACAGTGATGTTGAAACCCACCGTGCCAAAATATATGTATGGTCCGAATTCTACAACCTGTGAGACAAAAGATTGATTTCAGTCTAAAGTAATACATATCGATATGGACCTTAAGATGTGGTATCCACCTTGACAAAAGTATGTAATGTCTGAAAGTCCAGAATGACAGTGAATTCATTTTCACTTCATCTTCAGCCAACACTCTTTTGAAAAGCTTTTCTGCCCCGTGTGAGGATCGAACTCACGACCTTCAGATTATGAGACTGACTCGCTACCTACTGCGCTAAGGAGGCCCTTTTTGCAAAAAGTTCCAAAAAGAAAAATATATATTGATACCGAACTTCAGATTTTGACAGTGATGTTGAAACCCACCGTGCCAAAATATATGTATGGTCCCAAATTTTACAACCTGTGAGACAAAGATTGATTTCATTCTAAAGTAAAACATATCGATATGGACCTTAAGATGTGGTATCCACCTTGACAAAAGTATGTATTGTGTGAAAGTCCAAAAAACTGTGAATTCATTCTCACCTTCAGCCAACACTCTTTTGGAAAGCTTTGCTAACCCGTGTGAGGATCGAACTCACGCCTTCAGATTATGAGACTGACGCGCTACCTTCTGCGCTAACAAGGCCCTTCTTGCAGAAATGTCCAAAAAGAAGAAACAAAATATTGATACCGAACTTCAGATTTTGACAGTGATGTTGAAACCACCGTGCCAAAATATAGTATGGTCTGAAATTCTACACCTGTGAGACAAAAAGATTGATTTCATTCTAAAGTAAACATATCGATATGGACCTTAAGATGTGGTATCCACCTTGACAAAAGTATGTATGTGTGAAAGTCCAAAAAAACTGTGAATTCATTCTCACCTTCAGCCACACTCTTTTGGAAAGCTTTGCTAACCCGTGTGAGGATCGAACTCACGACCTTCAGATTATGAGACTGACGCGCTACCTACTGCGCTAACAAGGCCCTTCTTGCAGAAAGTTCCAAAAAAGAAGAAAAAAATATTGATACCGAACTTCAGATTTTGACAGTGGATGTTGAAACCACCGTGCCAAAATATATGTATGGTCCTGAAATTCTACAACCTGTGAGACAAAAAGATTGATTTCATTCTAAAGTAATACATATCGATATGGACCTTAAGATGTGGTATCCACCTTGACAAAAGTATTTATTGTGTGAAAGTCCAGAAGACAGTGAATTCATTTTCACTTCATCTTCAGCCAAAACTCTTTTGAAAAGCTTTTCTGCCCCGTGTGAAGATCGAACTCACGACCTTCAGATTATGAGACTGACGCACTACCTACTGCGCTAACGAGGCACTTCTTGGAAAAATTTCCAAAAAGTAAAAAATATATATTGATACCGAACTTCAGATTTTGACAGTGATGTTGAAACCACCGTGCCAAAATATATGTATGGTCTGAAATTCTACAACCCCTGAGACAAAAAGATTGATTTCATTCTAAAGTAATACATATCGATATGGACCTTAAGATGTGGTATCCACCTTGACTAAAGTATGTATTGTGTGAAAGTCCAAAACAACAGTGAATTCATTTTCATCTTCAGCCAACACTGTCTTTTTAAAGCTTTGCTGCTGCGTGTGAGGATCGAACTCACGACATCCAGATTATGAGACTGACGTGCTACCTACTGCGCTAACGAGGCACTTCTTGCAAAAATGTCCAAAAAGAAGAAAAAGAATATTGATACCGAACTTCAGATTTTGACAGTGATGTTGAAACCACCGTGCCAAAATATATGTATGGTCTGAAATTCTACAACCTGTGAGAACAAAAAGATTGATTTCATTCTAAAGTAATACATATCGATATGGACCTTAAGATGTGGTGTCCACCTTGACAAAAGTATGTATTGTGTGAAAGTCCAAACTACAGTGAATTCATTTTCACTTCATCTTCAGCCAACACTCTTTTTAAAAGCTTTACTGACCCGTGTGAGGATCGAACTCACGACCTTCAGATTATGAGACTGACGCGTTACCTACTGCGCTAACGAGGCCCTTCTTGCAAAAGATTTCCAAAAATAAAAATAAAATATTGATACCGAACATCAGATTTTGACAGTGATGTTGAAACCACCATGCCAAAATATATGTATGGTCTGAAATTCTACAACCCCTGAGACAAAAAGATTGATTTCATTCTAAAGTAATACATATCGATATGGACCTTAAGATGTGGTATCCACCTTGACAAAAGTATGTATTGTGTGAAAGTCCAGAACAACTGAGAATTCATTTTCACTTCATCTTCAGCCAACACTGTCTTTTGAAAAGCTTTGCTGCCCCGTGTGAGGATCGAACTCACAACCTTCAGACAGTGATGTTGAAAACCACCGTGCCAAAATGAATGTATGGTCCGAAATTCTACAACCTGTGAGACAAAAAGATTGATTTCATTCTAAAGTAAAACATATCGATATGGACCTTAAGATGTGGTATCCACCTTGACAAATGTATGTATTGTGTGAAAGTCCAGAACAACAGAGAATTAATTTTCACTTCATCTTCAGCCAACACTGTCTTTTGAAAAGCTTTGCTGCCCCGTGTGAGGATCGAACTCACGACCTTCAGATTATGAGACTGACGCGCTACCTACTGCGCTAACGAGGCCCTTCTTGCAAAAATTTCCAAAAAGAAAAAAAATATATTGATACCGAACTTCAGATTTTGACAGTGATGTTGAAACCACCGTGCCAAAATATATGTATGGTCCGAAATTCTACAACCTGTGAGACAAAAAGATTGATTTCATTCTAAAGTAAAACATATCGATATGGACTATAAGATGTGGTATCCACCTTGACAAAAGTATGTATTGTGTGAAAGTCCAAAATGACAGAGAATTCATTTTCACTTCATCTTCAGCCAACACTGTCTTTTGAAAAGTTTTGCTGCCCCGTGTGAGGATCGAACTCACGACCTTCAGATTATGAGACTGACGCGCTACCTACTGCGCTAACGAGGCCCTTCTTGCAAAAATTTCCAAAAAGAAAAAAAATATATTGATACCGAACTTCAGATTTTGACAGTGATGTTGAAACCACCGTGCCAAAATATATGTATGGTCCGAAATTCTACAACCTGTGAGACAAAAAGATTGATTTCATTCTAAAGTAATACATATCGATATGGACCTTAAGATGTGGTATCCACCTTGACAAAAGTATGTATTGTGTGAAAGTCCAGAAGAACAGAGAATTCATTTTCACTTCATCTTCAGCCAACACAGTCTTTTGAAAAGCTTTGCTGCCCCGTGTGAGGATCGAACTCACGACCTTCAGATTATGAGACTGACGCGCTACCTACTGCGCTAACGAGGCCCTTCTTGCAAAAAGTTCCAAAAAGAAAAAAAATATATTGATACCGAACTTCAGATTTTGACAGTGATGTTGAAACCACCGTGCCAAAATATATGTATGGTCCGAAATTCTACAACCTGTGAGACAAAAAGATTGATTTCATTCTAAAGTAATACTGATCGATATGGACCTTAAGATGTGGTATCCACCTTGACAAAAGTATGTAATGTCTGAAAGTCCAGAATGCCAGTGAATTCATTTTCACTTCATCTTCAGCCAACACTCTTTTGAAAAACTTTTCTTCCCCGTGTGAGGATCGAACTCACGACCTTCAGATTATGAGACTGACGCGTTACCTACTGCGCTAACGAGTCCCTTCTTGCAAAAATTTCCAAAAATAAAAATAAAATATTGATACCGAACATCAGATTTTGACAGTGATGTTGAAACCACCATGCCAAAATATATGTATGGTCTGAAATTCTACAACCCCTGAGACAAAAGATTGATTTCATTCTAAAGTAATACATATCGATATGGACCTTAAGATGTGGTATCCACCTTGACAAAAGTATGTATTGTGTGAAAGTCCAGAACAACTGAGAATTCATTTTCACTTCATCTTCAGCCAACACTGTCTTTTGAAAAGCTTTGCTGCCCCGTGTGAGGATCGAACTCACAACCTTCAGACAGTGATGTTGAAAACCACCGTGCCCAAAATGAATGTATGGTCCGAAATTCTACAACCTGTGAGACAAAAGATTGATTTCATTCTAAAGTAAAACATATCGATATGGACCTTAAGATGTGGTATCCACCTTGACAAATGTATGTATTGTGTGAAAGTCCAGAACAACAGAGAATTAATTTTCACTTCATCTTCAGCCAACACTGTCTTTTGAAAAGCTTTGCTGCCCCGTGTGAGGATCGAACTCACGACCTTCAGATTATGAGACTGACGCGCTACCTACTGCGCTAACGAGGCCCTTCTTCCAAAAATTTCCAAACAGAAAAAATATATATATTGATACCGAACTTCAGATTTTGACAATGATGTTGAAACCACCGTGCCAAAATATATGTATGGTCTTAAATTCTACAACCCCTGAGACAAAAAGATTGATTTCATTCTAAAGTAATACATATCGATATGGACCTTAAGATGTGGTATCCACCTTGACAAAAGTATGTAATGTCTGAAAGTCCAGAATGACATTGAATTCATTTTCACTTCATCTTCAGCCAACACTGTCTTTTGAAAAGCTTTGCTGCCCCGTGTGAGGATCGAACTCACGACCTTCAGATTATGAGACTGACGCGCTACCTACTGCGCTAACGAGGCCCTTCTTGCAAAAAGTTCCAAAAAGAAAAAAATATATTGATACCGAACTTCAGATTTTGACAGTGATGTTGAAACCACCGTGCCAAAATATATGTATGGTCTGAAATTCTACAACCTGTGAGACAAAAAGATTGATTTCATTCTAAAGTAAAACATATCGATATGGACTTTAAGATGTGGTATCCACCTTGACAAAAGTATGTATTGTGTGAAAGTCCCAAAAAACTGTGAATTCATTCTCACCTTCAGCCAATACTCTTTTGGAAAGCTTTGCTAACCCGTGTGAGGATCGAACTCACGACCTTCAGATTATGAGACTGACGCGCTTCCTACTGCGCCAACGAGGCCCTTCTTGCAGAAATGTCCAAAAAGAAGAAACAAAATATTGATACCGACTTCAGATTTTGACAGTGATGTTGAAACCACCGTGCCAAAATATATGTATGGTCCCAAATTCTACAACCTGTGAGACAAAAAGATTGATTTCATTCTAAAGTAATACATATCGATATGGACCTTAAGATGTGGTATCCACCTTGACAAAAGTATTTATTGTGTGAAAGTCCAGAATGACAGTGAATTCATTTTCACTTCATCCAACACTCTTTTGAAAAGCTTTTCTGCCCCGTGTGAAGATCGAACTCACGACCTTCAGATTATGAGACTGACGCACTACCTACTGCGCTAACGAGTCCTTCTTGCAAAAATTTCCAAAAATAAAAATAAAATATTGATACCGAACATCAGATTTTGACAGTGATGTTGAAACCACCGTGCCAAAATATATGTATGGTCTGAAATTCTACAACCCCTGAGACAAAAAGATTGATTCATTCTAAAGTAATACATATCGATATGGACCTTAAGATGTGGTATCCACCTTGACAAAAGTATGTATTGTGTGAAAGTCCAGAACACTGAGAATTCATTTTCACTTCATCTTCAGCCAACACTGTCTTTTGAAAAGCTTTGCTGCCCCGTGTGAGGATCGAACTCACAACCTTCAGCAGTGATGTTGAAACCACCGTGCCAAAATATATGTATGGTCCGAAATTCTACAACCTGTGGAGACAAAAAGATTGATTTCATTCTAAAGTAAAACATATCGATATGGACCTTAAGATGTGGTATCCACCTGACAAATGTACGTATATGTGTGAAAGTCCAGAACAACAGAGAATTAATTTTCACTTCATCTTCAGCCAACACTGTCTTTTGAAAAGCTTTGCTGCCCCCGTGTGAGGATCGAACTCACGACCTTCAGATTATGAGACTGACGCGCTACCTACTGCGCTAACGAGGCCCTTCTTCCAAAAATGTCCAACAGAAAAAATATATATATTGATACCGAACTTCAGATTTTGACAATGATGTTGACACCAACCGTGCCAAAATATATGTATGTCTTAAATTCTACAACCCCTGAGACAAAAAGATTGATTTCATTCTAAAGTAATACATATCGATATGGACCTTAAGATGTTGTATCCACCTTGACAAAAGTATGTAATGTCTGAAAGTCCAGAATGACATTAATTCATTTTCACTTCATCTTCAGCCAACACGGTCTTTTGAAAAGCTTTGCTGCCCCGTGTGAGGATCGAACTCAACGACCTTCAGATTATGAGACTGACGCGCTACCTACTGCGCTAACGAGGCCCTTCTTGCAAAAAGTTCCAAAAAGAAAAAAAATATATTGATACCGAACTTCAGATTTTGACAGTGATGGTGAAACCACCGTGCCAAAATTATGTATGGTCTGAAATTCTACAACCTGTGAGACAAAAAGATTGATTCATTCTAAAGTAAAACATATCGATAGGGACTTGAAGATGTGGTATCCACCTTGACAAAAGTATGTATTGTGTGAAAGTCAAAAAAAACTGTGAATTCATTCTCACCTTCAGCCAATACCTTTTGGAAAGCTTTGCTAACCCTTGTGAGGATCGAACTCACGACCTTCAGATTATGAGACTGACGCGCATACCTACGTGCGCTAACGAGGCCTTCTTGCAGAAATGTCCAAAAGAAGAAACAAAATATTGATACCGAACTTCAGATTTTGACAGTGATGTTGAAACCAACGTGGCCAAATATATGTATGGTCCGAAATTCTACAACCTGTGAGACAAAAAGATTGATTTCATTCTAAAGTAATACTGATCGATATGACCTTAAGATGTGGTATCCACCTTGACAAAAGTATTTATTGTGTGAAAGTCCAGAATGACATTGAATTCATTTTCACTTCATCCAACACTCTTTTGAAAGCTTTTCTGCCCCGTGTGAAGATCGAAACTCACGACCTTCAGATTATGAGACTGACGCACTACCTACTGCGCTAACGAGGCACTTCTTGGAAAAATTTCCAAAAAAGAAAAATATATATTGATACCGACTTCAGATTTTGACAGTGATGTTGAAACCACCGTGCCAAAATATATGTATGGTCTGAAATTCTACAACCCCTGAGACAAAAAGATTGATTCATTCTAAAGTAATACATATCGATATGGACCTTAAGATGTGGTATCCACCTTGACAAAAGTATGTATGTGTGTGAAAGTCCAAAACAACAGTGAATTCATTTTCATCTTCAGCCAACACTGTCTTTTAAAAGCTTTGCTGCCCCGTGTGAGGATCGAACTCACGACCTTCAGATTATGAGACTGACGCGCTACCTACTGCGCTAACGAGGCCCTTCTTGCAAAAATTTCCAAAAAAAAATAAAATATTGATACCGAACTTCAGATTTTGACAGTGATGTTGAAACACCGTGCCAAAAATATGTATGGTCTGAATTCTACAACACCCTGAGACAAAAAGATTGATTTCATTCTAAAGTAATACATATCGATATGGACCTTAAGATGTGGTATCCACCTTGACAAAAGTATGTATTGTGTGAAAGTCCAGAACAACTGAATTCATTTCACTTCAACTCAGCCAACACTGTCTTTGAAAACGCTTTGCTGCCCGTGTGAGGATCGAACTCACAACTTCAGGACAGTGATGTTGATTGGAAACCACGTGCCAAAATAATGTATGGTCCGAAATTTCTACAACCTGTGAGACAAAAAAGATTGATTTCATTCAAGTAATAATGATCGATATGGACCTTAAGATGTGGTATCCACCTTGACAAAAGTATGTAATGTCTGAAAGTCCAGAATGCAGTGAATTCATTTTCACTTCATCTTCAGCCAACACTCTTTTGAAAAGCTTTCTGCCCCGTGTGAGGATCGAACTCACGACCTTCAGATTATGAGACTGACGCGCTACCTACTGCGTAACGAGGCCCTTCTTGCACAAAAATGTCCAAAAAGAAAAAAAAAATATATTGATACCGAACTTCAGATTTTGACAGTGATGTTGAAACCACCGTGCCAAAATATATGTATGGTCTGAAATTCTACAACCCTGAGACAAAAAGATTGATTTCATTCTAAAGTAATACATATCGATATGGACCTTAAGATGTGGTATCACCTTGACAAAAGTATGTATTGTGTGAAAGTCCAGAATAAACAGAGAATTCATTTTCTTCATCTTCAGCCAAACACACTCTTTGAAAAGCTTTGCTGCCCCGTGTGAGGATCGAACTCACGACCTTCAGATTATGAGACTGACGCGCTACCTACTGCGCTAACGAGGCCCTTCTTGCAAAGTTCCAAAAGAAAAAAAATATATTGATACCGAACTTCAGATTTTGACAGTGATGTTGAAACCACCCGTGCCAAATATATGTATGGTCGAAATTCTACAACCTGTGAGACAAAAAGATTGATTCATTTTAAAGTAATACATATCGATTGGACCTTAAGATGTGGTATCACCTTGACAAAAGTATGTATGTGTGAAAGTCCAAAAATCGTGAATTCTTTCTCCTTCAGCCCACACTCTTTTGGAAAGCTTTGCTAACCGTGTGAGGATCGAACTCACGACCTTCAGATTATGAGACTGACGACGCTACCTACTGCGCCAACGAGGCCCTTCTTGCAGA